>NC_138309.1:57732500-57855000 GCF_965601325.2 Salmo salar | reverse complement strand
CATTCTCCTTCCATTGAATATGACTACTAAGAGAGTCTTCCTCCCTGTAGTGGTTTTAGTTGTAATGATATACTGATCCCCTGTTTTCTCTCTGTACCTGGGCGTAGATTGACTTCTTCAACAACCAGATCATTGTGGACCTGGTGGAGCTGCAACACAAGGGCATCTTCTCTGTGCTGGACGAGGCCTGTATGAACGTGGGCAAAGTCACCGACAAGGTCTTCCTACAGGGACTCAACAGCAAGCTGGTCAATCACGCCCACTACACCAGCCGCAAGGTATGTTGGAAACAATAGGAAATCTTTGGCAATTCATGAATTTAAATTTTATTAATTTCCAGTATTGACTGAATTGAAAGTGGAATTCACCCCAACAATGTGGACACATGGAATTGCTCACCCTAGGCTTGATGCACCAATGGGTTTCTTCTTTCCACATGGCGTAGTGTTAACTTTAGGACAACATTAGCGATTATAAAACATTTGTGATTTTAAAGGCTTGCTACCGGTAATTATAAAGTAATGCTAAAGTAATGCAACAACCAAGCGCAGTGATTTTTTTATTTAATTTATTTTTTCACCTTTATTTAACCAGGTAGGCCAGTTGAGAACAAGTTCTCATTTACAACTGCGACCTGGCCAAGATAAAGCAAAGCAGTGCAACACAAACAATACAGAGTTACACATGGGATAAACAAACGTACAGTCAATAACACAGAAAAATCTATATACAGTGTGTGCAAATGTAGTAAGATTAGGGTGGTAAGGAAATAAATAGACCATAGTGGCAAAATAATTCAAATTTAGCATTAACACTGGAGTGATGGATATGCAGATGATGATGTGCAAGTAGAGATACTGGGGTGCAAAAGAGCAAAAATAAATAACAATATGAGGATGAGGCAGTTGGGTGGGCTATTTATAGATGGGCTGTGTACAGGTGCAGTGATCGGTAAGCTGCTCTGACAGCTGATGCTTAAAGTTAGTGAGGGAGATATAAGTCTCCAGCTTCAGTGATTTAT
This sequence comes from Salmo salar, assembly GCF_965601325.2. Classification (NCBI taxonomy): domain Eukaryota; kingdom Metazoa; phylum Chordata; class Actinopteri; order Salmoniformes; family Salmonidae; genus Salmo; species Salmo salar. The sequence continues at coordinate 57,853,979 of NC_138309.1, read as the reverse complement.
TTTTTTTGCAATTCGTTCCAGTCATTGGCAGCAGAGAACTGGAAGGAAAGGTGACCAAAGGAGGAGTTGGCTTTGTGGATGACCAGTGAAATATACCTGCTGGCGAGCAGGTATATGCTACGGTGACCAGTGAGCTGAGATAAGGCGGGGCTTTACCTAGCAAAGACTTATAGATGACCTGGAGCCAGTGGGTTTGGCGACGAATATGAAGCGAGGGCCAGCCAACAAGAGCATATACTACCCGGTGGTGGGTAGTATATGGGGCTTTGGTAACAAAACTGTTGGCACTGTGATAGACTACATCCAATGTGTAGAGTGTTGGAGGCTATTTTGTAAATGACATCGCCGAATGTCAAGGATCGGTAGGATGGTCAGTTTTACGAGGGTATGTTTAGCAGCATGAGTGAAGGAGGCTTTGTTGCGAAATAGGAAGCCGATTCTAGATTTAATTTTGGATTGGAGATGCTTAATGTGAGTCTGGAAGGAGAGTTTACAGTCTAACCAGAGACCTAGGTATTTGTAGTTGTCCACATAAGTCAGAACTGCATTTAAGAGCAGTTGGAGGCCACGGAAGGAGTGTTGTATGGCATTGAAGCTCGTCTGGAGGTTTGTTAACACAGTGTCCAAAGAAGGGTCAGATCTATACAGAATGGTGTCGTCTGCGTAGAGGCGAATCAGAGAATCACCCGCGGCAAGAGCGACATCATTGATATATACAGAGAATAGAGTCGGCCTGAGAATTGAACCCTGTGCCACCCCATAGAGACTGCCAGAGGTCCGGACAACAGGCCCTCCGATTTGACACACTGAACTCTATCTGAGAAGTAGTTGGTGAATGACGCGAGGCAGTCATTTGAGAAGCCAAGGCTATTGAGTCTGCAGATAAGAATGCGGTGATTGACAGAGTCGAAAGCCTTGGCCAGGTCGATGAAGACGGCTGCACAGTACTGTCTTTTATCAATAGCGGTTATGATATCGTTTAGGACCTTGAGCGTGGCTGAGGTGCACCCATGGCCAGCTCGGAAACCAGATTGGATAGCGGAGAAGGTACGGTGGGATTCGAAATAGTCGGTGATCTATTTGTTAACTTGGCTTTCGAAGACTTTAGAAAGGCAGGGCAGGATAGATATAGGTCTGTCACAGTTTGAGTCTAGAATGTCTCCCACTTTGAAGAGGGGGATGACCGCGGCAGCTTTCCAATCTTTAGGGATCTCAGGCAATACGAAAGAGAAGTTGAACAGGCTAGGAATAGGGGTTGCAACAATTGCGGCGGATAATTTTAGAAAGAGCGGGTCCAGATTGTCTAGCTCAGCTGATTTGTAGGGGTCAATATTTTGCAGCTCTTTCAGAACATCAACTATCTGGATTTGGGTGAAGGAGAAGCAGGGGGGGGGGGCTTGGGCAAGTTGCCTCGGGGCGTGCAGAGCTGTTGGCCGTGGTAGCGGTAGCCATGTGGAAAGCATGGCCAGCCGTAGAAAAATGCTTCTTGAAATTCTCAATTATTGTAGATCTATAGGTGGTGACGATGTTTCCTAGCCTCAGTGCAGTGGGCAGCTGGGAGGAGGTGCTCTTATTCTCCATAGACTTTAGTGTCCCAAAACTTTTTGGAATTTGAGCTACAGGATGGAAATTTATGTTTGGAAAAAGCTAGCCTTTGCTTTCCTAACTAACTGTGTATATTGGTTCCTAACTTCCCTGTAAAGTTGCATATCGCGGGGGCTATTCGATGCTAATGCAGTATGCCACAGGATGTTTTTGTGCTGGTCAAGGGCAGTCAAGTCTGGATGGAACCAAAGGCTATATCTGTTCTTAGTTCTACATTTTTTGAATGGGGCGTGCTTATTTAAGATGTTGAGGAGAGCACTTTTAAAGAATAACCAGGCATCCTTTGCTGACGGGATGAGGTCAATGTCCTTCCAGGATACCTGGGCCAGGTCTATTAGAAAGGCCTGCTCGCTGAAGTGTTTTTGGGAGTGTTTGACAGTGATGAGGGGTGGTCGTTTGACCGCGAACCCATTACGGACGCAGGCAGTGAGGCAGTGATCGCTGAGATCCTGCTTGAAGACAGCAGAGGTGTATTTAGAGGGCAGGTTGGTCAGGATTATATCTATGAGGGTGACCGTGTTTACGGATTTAGGGTTGTACCTGGTAGGTTCCTTGATAATTTCTGTGAGATTGAGGGCATCTAGCTTAGATTGTAGGACGGCTGGGGTGTTAAGCATATCCCAGTTTAGGTCACCTAACAGTACGAACTCTGAAGATAAATTGGGGCAATCAATTAACATATGGTGTCCAGGGCACAGCTGGGGGCTGAGGGGGGTCTATAACAAGCGGCAACAGTGAGAGACTTATTTCTGGAAAGGTGGATTTTTAAAAGTAGAAGCTCGAACTGTTTGGGCACAGACCTGGATGGCATGACAGAACTCTGCAGACTATCTCTTCAGTAGATTGCATCTCTGCCCCCTTTGGCGGTTCTATCTTGACGGAAAATGTTGTAGTTGGGGATGGAAATTTCTGCGTTTTTGATGTTCTTCCTAAGCCAGGATTCAGACACGGCTAGGACATCAGGGTTGGCGGAGTGTGCTAAAGCAGTGAATAAAACAAACTTAGGGAGGAGGCTTCTATTGTTAACATGCATGAAACCAAGGCTTTTACAGTTACAGAAGTCAATTCCTGGGGAATAGGTGTGGTACTGGGGGCTACAGGACCTGGGTTAACCTCTAAATCACCAGAGGAACAGAGGAGTAGTAATATTTTAAAACATAAGATGAGACATATACTGTATAATTTGGTAAGTGTCAATTATCAGCTCCATCAAATCCTGTTTAAAGTCTAATTGGCATTAAAGTCATTGTACACCACCAGACTAAGATAAACTAATTGACCTGCACATCTGTTCCCCAGTGGCTCAGAAGGCTGCATTTTACAGGGTAGTATTTCACTCAGTGTACCACAAGAGGGAGACAAGCGTCAGCCCAGCACTCGTTTCTCTATCTGACTCAACACTCCTCCCCCAGTGATGTCACTGGCAGCCAATGGGAGTCATTGGAGTTGGTGTCTTGCTGCACTGACATGGGTGTTGGAGGGAGGGAGGGAGGGAGGGAGGGAGGGAGGGAGGGAGGGAGGGAGGGAGGGAGGGAGGGAGGGAGAAGAGAATGGAAGAGACAGAATCATAACAAGAGGAACAGGTGGAGAGGAGGGGAGGCACAAGGTAAAGATAGAGGACATATCACTAACAACCAGGTTGTTTTAACCTCAACTTCCTAGACTGCATTATGTGACATCACCTTAGCTGTTTCTCTATGACAGGGTTCCCCAATTGGCAGCCAGTTGATTTTATTTGCCCCACAACGTTTTCTTGTTTGACATAAAACACTGTAAAAACACCAGCAAATCAGCTGGTAATCTGTTCCAAAGTATTCCCATGCATAATAGAGATACATATACTCAACAGCCAGTTTATTAGGTACACCCACCCCGTTCACGAAAATGTATTGCTCCTTCAGACAGTGAGTCACGTGGCTGTGGCTTGCTATATAAAACAGGCAGACAGGCATCGAGGCATTCAGTTACTGTTTGATTGAACGTTAGAATGGGCAAAACAAGTGACTTAACCTGTTATGACTAGGGGGCAGTATTTTCACGTCCGGATAAAAAAACGTACCCGATTTAATCTGATTATTACTCCTGCCCAGAAACTAGAATATGCATATAATTATTAGCTTTGGATAGAAAACACTCCAAAGTTTCTAAAACTGTTTGAATGGTGTCTGTGACTATTTTTTAAATCTTTGAAATGCAAGAGAATGGCCGTAATATGATTTAGGAGTCTAGGCTCAATTTCGATTTTGGCCAGTAGATGGCAGCGGTGTCTCTGCAAAGTTTTAGACTGATCCAATGAACCATTGCATTACTGTTCAAAATGTTGTATCAAGTCTGCCCAAATGGGCCTAATTGGTTTATTGATACATTTTTAAGTACATAAATGTGCACTCTCCTCAAACAATAGCTTGTTATTATTTCACTAATAGCTACTGTAAATTGGACAGTGCAGTTATATTAACAAGAATGTAAGCTTTCTGCCCATACAGTGAGGGAAAAAAGTATTTGATCCCCTGCTGGTTTTGTACGTTTGCCCACTGACAAGGAAATGATCAGTCTATAATTTTAATGGTAGGTTTATATGAACAGTGAGAGACAGAATAACAACAAAAATGCAGAAAAACGCATGTCAAAAATGTTATAAATTGATTTGCATTTTAATGAGAGAAATAAGTATTTGACACCCTCTCAATCAGAAAGATTTCTGGCTCCCATGTGTCTTTTATACAGGTAACGAACTGAGATTAGGAGCACACTCTTGAAGGGAGTGGTCCTAATCTCAGTTTGTTACCTGTATAAAAGACACCTGTCCACAGAAGCAATCAATCAATCAGATTCCAAACTCTCCACCATGGCCAAGACCAAAGAGCTCTCCAAGGATGTCAGGGACAAGATTGTAGACCTACACAAGGCTGGAATGGGCTACAAGACCATCGCCAAGCAGCTTGGTGAGAAGGTGACAACAGTTGGTGCGATTATTCGCAAATGGAAGAAACACAAAAGAACTGCCAATATCCCTCGGCCTGGGGCTCCATGCAAGATCTCACATCGTGGAGTTGCAATGATCATGAGAACGGTGAGGAATCAGCCCAGAACTACACGGGAGGATCTTGTCAATGATCTCAAGGAAGCTGGGACCATAGTCACCAAGAAAACAATTGGTAACACACTACGCTGTGAAGGACTGAAATCCTGCAGCGCCCGCAAGGTCCCCCTGCTCAAGAAAGCACATATACAGTGGGGGAAATAAGTATTTGATCCCCTGCTGATTTTGTACGTTTGCCCACAAAGAAATGATCAGTCTATAATTTTAATAGTAGGTTTATTTGAACAGTGAGAGACAGAATAACAAAAAACAATCCAGAAAAACACGTGTCAAAAATGTTATAAAATGATTTGCATTTTAATGAGGGAAATAAGTATTTGACCCCTCTGCAAAACATGACTTAGTACTTGGTGGCAAATCCCTTGTTGGCAATCACAGAGGTCAGACGTTTCTTGTAGTTGGCCACTAGGTTTGCACACATCTCAGGAGGGATTTTGTCCCACTCCTCTTTGCAGATCTTCATTAAGTCATTAAGGTTTCGAGGCTGACGTTTGGCAACTCGAACCTTCAGCTCACTCCACAGATTTTCTATGGGATTAAGGTCTGGAGACTGGCTAGGCCACTCCAGGATCGAATAAACCTCCATTGCCTTCCGTTCTACTAGCTAACATGCAATCATTGGCAAATAAAATCGATGACCTACGAGGAAGATTAAACTACCAACGGGACATTAAAAACTGTAATATCTTATTCTTCACGGAGTTGTGGCTGAAAGACATCATTATCAACATACAGCTGGCTGGTTATACGCTGTATCGGCAGGATAGAACAGCGGCGTCTGGTAAGACGAGGGGGCAGACTATGTATATTTGTAAACAACAGCTGGTGCACGATATCTAAGGACGTCTCAAGGTTTTGCTCGCCTGACACAGAGCCCAAATCGGCTGCGCGCGTGTGCCATCGTGCATAAATGTATTTTGTCCCCCCACACCAAACGCGATCACGACACGCAGGTTAAAATATCAAAACAAACTCTGAACCAATTATATTAATTTGGGTCCAGGTCAAAAATAATTAAAAATTTATTGCAATTTAGCTTGCTGTTGCTAGCTAATTTGTCCTGGAATATAAACATTGTTGTTATTTTACCTGAAATGCACAAGGTCCTCTATTCCACCAATTAATCCACACATAAAACGGTCAACCGAATCGTTTCTAGTCATCTCTCCTCCTTCCAGGCCTTTTCTTCTCTTGACTTTATATTGCGATTGGCAACTTTCATAAATTACTTGCATTACCGCCACCGACCTATTTCGTCTTTCAGTCACCCACGTGGGTATAACCAATGAGGAGATGGCACGTGGGTACCTGCTTCTATAAGCCAATGAGGAGATGGGGGAGGCAGGACTTGCAGCGCAATCTGCGTCAGAAATAGAACTGACTTCTATTTTAGCCTTTGGCAATGCAGACGCTCGTTGGTGGGCGCGAGCAGTGTGGGTGGAATATTTTAATAATATAGATTTCTACATTTATTTTGCAACGCACGCGATGCGAGCGGTGTAGTCAGCCTGTGAGGTAGAGTATCTCATGATAAGCTGTGGACCACACTATCTACCTAGAGAGTTTTCATCTGTATTTTTCGTAGCTGTCTACATACCACCACAGACCGATGCTGGCACTAAGACCACACTCAATGAGCTGTATTCCACCATAAGCTAACAGGAAAACACTCATCCAGAGGTGGCACTTCTAGTGGCCGGGGACTTTAATGCAGGGAAACTTAAATCCATTTTACCAAATTTCTATCAGCATGTTAAATGTGGGAGAAAAAAAAATCTAGACCACCTTTACTCCACACACAGAGACGCATACAAAGCTCTCCCTTGCCCTCCATTTGGCAAATCTGACCATAATTCTATCCTCCTGATTCCTGCTTACAAGCAAAAATTAAAGCAGGAAGCACCAGTGACTTGGTCAATTAAAAAGTGATGAGATGTAGCAGATGCTAAGCTATAGGACTGTTTTGCTAGCACAGACTGGAATATGTTCCGTGATTCTTCCGATGGCATTCAGGAGTACACCGTATCAGTCATTGGCTTCATCAATAAGTGCATGGATGATGTCGTCCCCACAGTGACCGTACGTACATACCCCAACCAGAACCCATGGATACCGGCAACATTCACACTGAGCTAAAGGCTAGAGCTGACGCTTTCAAGGAGCGGGACTCTAACCCGGAAGCTTATAACGAACCATCAAACAGGCAAAGCGTCAATACAGGACTAAGATCGAATCGTACTACACCGGCTCCGACGCTTGTCGGATGTGGCAGGGCTTGCAAACCATTACAGACTACAAAGGGAAGCACAGCCGAGAGCTGCCCAGTGACACAAGCCTACCAGACAAAGCTAAACTACTTCTATGCTCGATTTGAGGCAAATAACCCTGAAACATGCATGAGAGCACCAGCCGTTCCAGACGACTGTGTGTTCACGCTCTCCACAGCCGATGTGAGTAAGACCTTTAAACCGGTCCACATTCACAAGGCTACAGGGCCAGACGGATTACCAGGACGTGTACTGCGAGCATTCGCTGACCAACTGGCAAGTGTCTTTACTGACATTTTCAACCTCTCCCTGTCCAAGTCTGTAATACCAACATGTTTTAAGCTGACCACCATAGTCCCTGTGCAACACTAAGATAACTTGCCTAAATGACTTCTGACCCGTAGCGCTCACTTCTGTAGCCATGAAGTGCTTTGAAAGGCTGGTCATGGCTCACATCAACACCATTATCCCAGACACCCTAGACCCACTCCAATTTGCATACCACCCTAACAGATCCACAGATGATGCAATCTCTATTGCACTCCACACTGCCCTTTCCCACCTGGACAAAAGGAACACCTATGTGAGAATGCTATTCATTGACTATAGCTCAGCGTTCAACACCATAGTGCCCTCCAAGCTCATCAATAAGCTAAGGACCCTGGGACTAAACACCTCCCTCTGCAACTGGATCCTGGACTTCCTGACGGGCCGACTCCAGGTGGTGAGGGTAGGTAACAGTACATCCGCCATGCTGATCCTCAACACCAGGGCCCCTCAGGGGTGTGTGCTCAGTCCCCTCCTATACTCCGTGTTCACTCATGACTGCGCGGCCATGCACGTCTCCAACACCATCATTAAGTTTGCCGATGACACAACAGTGGTAGGCCTGATTACCGACAAGACAGCCTATAAGGAGGAGGTCAGAGACCTGGCCGTGTGGTGCCAGGACCACTACCTCTCCCTCAACGTTATCAAGACAAAGGAGATGATTGTGGACTACAGGAAAAGGAGGGCAGAGCACGCCCCCATTCTTATCGACGGGGCTGTAGTGGAGCAGGTTGAGAGCTTCAAGTTCCTTGGTGTCCATATCACCAACAAACTAACATGGTCCAAGCACACCACTACAGTCATGAGGGCACGACAAAACCTATTCCCCCTCAAGAGATTTGGCATGGGTCATCACATCCTCAAAAGGTTCTACAGCTGCACCATCGAGAGCATCCTGACTGGTTGCATCACTGCCTGGTATGGCAACTGCTCGGCCTCCGACCGCAAGGCACTACAGAGGGTAGTGCGTACGACCCAGTACATCACCGGGGCCAAGCCTTCTGCCATACAGGACTTCTATACCAGGCGGTGTCAGAGGAAGGCCCTAAAAATTGTCAGACTCCAGCCACCCTAGTCAAAGACTGTTCTCTCTGCTACCGCATGGCAAGCGACACCGGAGCGCAAAGTCTAGGTCCAAGAGGCTTCTACACAGCTTCTACCCCCGAGCGATAAGACTCCTGAACATTTAATCAAATGGCTACCCAGACTATTTGCATTGCCCCCCCTCTTTTACACCGCTGCTACTCTCTGTTATTATCTATGCATAGTCACTTTAATAACTCTACCTACATGTACAGTTGAAGTCAGAAGTTTACATACACTTAGTTTGGAGTCATTAAAACTTGTTAACAAGTTATAGTTTTGGCAAGTTGGTTATGACATCTACTTTGTGCATGACATAAGTAATTTTTCCAACAATTGTTTACAGACAAATTATTTCACTTATAATTCACTGTATCACAATTCCAGTGGGTCCGAAGTTAACATGCACTAAGTTGACTGTGCCTTTAAACATCTTGGAAAATTCCAGAAAATGATGTTATGGCTTTAGAAGCTTCTGATAGGCTAATTGACATCATTTGAGTCAATTGGAGGTGCATCTGTGGATGTATTTCAAGGCCTACCTTCAAACTCAGTGCCTCTTTGCTTGACATCATGGTAAAATCAAAAGAAATGAGCCAAGACCTCCTGAACGCCTGAAGGTACCACGTTCATCTGTACAAACAATAGTACGCAAGTATAACACCATGGGACCACGTAGGCGTCATACCGCTCAGGAAGGAGATGCGTTCTGTCTCCTAGAGATGAACGTACTTTGGTGCGAAAAGTGCAAATCAATCCCAGAACAACAGCAAAGGACCGTGTGAAGATGCTGGAGGAAACAGGTACAAAAGTATCTATATCCACAGTAAAACGAGTCCTATATCGACATAACCTGAAAGGCCACTCAGCATGGAAGAAGCCACTGCTCCAAAACCGCCATAAATAACCCAGACTACGGTTTGCAACTGCACATGAGGACAAAGATCGTACTTTTTGGAGAAATGTCCTCTGGTCTAATGAAACAAAATTTGAACTGTTTGGCCATAATGTCCATCATTATGTTTGGAGGAAAAAGGGGGAGGCTTGCAAGCCGAAGAACACCAACCCAACCGTGAATTACGGGGGGGCAGCATCATGTTGTGGGAGTGCTTTGCTGCAGGAGGGACTGGTGCACTTCACAAAATAGATGGCATCCTGAGGAAGGAAAATTATGTAGATATATTGAAGCAATATCTCAAGACATCTGTCAGGAAGTTAAGGCTTGATTCACAAAAGCTCTGACGAAGGCCGTTAGGCCGATACATAAGCTTATTAAATATTAGTGATACTATCAAGAGCAGTGTGCGGTTCCCTTTTTTCCTTCATCCTGTTTCAACTGTTGCCATGCACCTGCAACAAGATTGCTCAGATGTGCGAGTGCCTTTTGAATTTTGCAAATGGGTCTTCCAAATGGACAATGACCCCAAGCATACTTCCAAAGTTGTGGCAAAATGGCTTAAGGACAACAAAGTCAAGGTATTGGAGTGGCCATCACAAAGCCCTGACCTCAATCCTATAGAAGATTTGTGGGCAGAACTGAAAAGCGTGTGCGAGCAAGGAGGCCTACAAACCTGACTCAGTTACACCAGCTCTGTCAGGAGGAATGGGCCAAAATTCCCCCAACTTATTGTGGGAAGCTTGTGGAAGGCTACCCGAAACGTTTGACCCAAGTTAAACAACTTAAAGGCAATGCTACCAAATACTATTTGAGTGTATGTAAACTTCTGACCCACTGGGAATGTGATGAAAGAAATAAAAGCTGAAATAAATCATTCTCTCTACTATTATTCTGACATTTCGCATTCTTAAAATAAAGTGGTGAGCTTAACTGACCTAAGACAGAGAATTTGTCTAGCATTAAATGTCAGGAATTGTGAAAAACTGAGTTTAAATGTATTTGGCTAAGGTGTATGTAAACTTCCGACTTCAACTGTACATATTACCTCAATTACCTTGACTAACCGGTGCCCCCCGCACATTGACTCTGTACCGGTACTCCCTGTGGATAGTCTCACTATTGTTATTTTACTGCTGCTCTTTAATTACTTGTTCCTTCTATTTCTTATTCTTATTTGTATTTTTTAAACTGCGTTGTTGGTTAGGGGCTTATCAGTAAGCATTTCACTGTTAGGTCTGCACCTGTTGTATTCGGCGCATGTGACAAATAACATTTTGTTTTATTTGGTGTGTGCTAGAGTACACGGTCCCCACAGACTCCAGTGGAGAAGATTTGGTATTTTATTAGGATCCCCATTAGCTGTTGCAGCAGCTACTCTTCCTGGGGTCCACACAAAACAGGAAACATCACAGAATACACAACATCAATAGACAAGAACAGCTCAAGGACAGAACTACATACATGAAACAATAAAAAAAAAGCAGAGAATGGGAGAGAAAGGTCGTTAAGAATGTTACATGATTATGTGGATGTCTTTTTCCGTAGAGTAGTTATGCTATCAGCCACGATCTGGGTAGACATAGTAAAAATGCTTGACTCTAATTGTTATCAGGAGGGGGAAAAAAACTCTAAGGCTACTTTTAAAAGTGGCATTTATTGCAAAAGCATACGTGAAAATGCTCTAAGGCTCATCCCTGGTGCATTGGAGGGATACATTTTTAGGTTCACGCTTCACATCCCATACTCTACAAGCAGCTCTGCCCGAAAAGTTTAGACATGTTCACGGCTGACAGGTTCAGTGGGCACAGACTCTGCAGACTTGAAAGACCGCGGGCAGTTTTTTAACATTGCAGTTTTTGTTGGAGATCTTCTCAAGTGAGTGTGAAAATTGTGATGTGTGACAGAGGGAGTGGGGGGATGTGTGACAGAGGGAGTGGGGGGATGTGTGACAGTGGGGGGATGTGTGACAGTGGGGGGATGTGTGACAGTGGGGGGATGTGTGACAGTGGGGGGATGTGAGACAGTGGGGGGATGTGAGACAGTGGGAGTGGGGGGATGTGTGACAGAGGGAGGATGTGTGACAGAGGGAGTGGGGGGATGTGTGACAGAGGGAGTGGGGGGATGTGTGACAGAGGGAGTGGGTGATGTGTGACGGAGGGATGTGTGACAGAGGGAGTGGGCGGGATGTGTGACAGAGGGAGTGGGCGGGATGTGTGACAGAGGGAGTGGGCGGGATGTGTGACAGAGGGAGTGGGCGGGATGTGTGACAGAGCGAGTGGGCGGGATGTGTGACAGAGCGAGTGGGGGATGTGTGACAGGCAGTGGGGGGATGTGTGACGGAGGGATGTGTGACGGAGGGATGTGTGACAGAGGGAGTGGGGGGATGTGTGACAGAGGGAGTGGGGGATGTGTGACAGAGGGAGTGGGGGATGTGTGACAGAGGGAGTGGGGGGATGTGTGACAGAGGGAGTGGGGGGATGTGTGACAGAGGGAGTGGGGGGACGTGTGACAGGCAGTGGGGGATGTGTGACAGGCAGTGGGGGATGTGTGACAGGCAGTGGGGGGATGTGTGACGGAGGGATGTGTGACGGAGGGATGTGTGACAGAGGGAGTGGGGGGATGTGTGACAGAGGGAGTGGGGGATGTGTGACAGAGGGAGTGGGGGGATGTGTGACAGAGGGAGTGGGGGGATGTGTGACAGAGGGAGTGGGGGGATGTGTGACAGAGGGAGTGGGGGGATGTGTGACAGAGGGAGTGGGGGGATGTGTGACAGAGGGAGTGGGGGGACGTGTGACAGAGGCAGTGGGGGGACGTGTGACAGGCAGTGGGGGGACGTGTGACAGGCAGTGGGGGACGTGTGACAGGCAGTGGGGGACGTGTGATAGGCAGTGGGGGAGATGTGTGACAGAAGGAGTGGGGGGGATGTGTGACAGAAGGAGTGGGGGGATGTGTGACAGAGGGAGTGGGGGTATGTGTGACAGAAGGAGTGGGGGGATGTGTGACAGAGGGAGTGGGGGTATGTGTGACAGAGGGAATGGGGGGGATGTGTGACAGAGGGAATGGGGGGGATGTGTGACAGAGGGAATGGGGGGGATGTGTGACAGAGGGAATGGGGGGGATGTGTGACAGAGGGAGTGGGGGGATGTGTGACAGGCAGTGGGGGATGTGTGACAGGGAGTGGGGGGATGTGTGACAGAGGGAGTGGGGGGATGTGTGACAGAGGGAGTGGGGGGATGTGTGACAGAGGGAGTGGGGGAATGTGTGACAGAGGGAATGGGGGGGATGTGTGACAGAGGGAATGGGGGGATGTGTGACAGAGGGAATGGGGGGATGTGTGACAGAGGGAATGGGGGGATGTGTGACAGAGGGAATGGGGGGATGTGTGACAGAGGGAGTGGGGGGATGTGTGACAGGCAGTGGGGGATGTGTGACAGAGGGAGTGGGGGGATGTGTGACAGAGGGAGTGGGGGGATGTGTGACAGAGGGAGTGGGGGGATGTGTGACAGGCAGTGGGGGGATGTGTGACAGGCAGTGGGGGGATGTGTGACAGGCAGTGGGGGGATGTGTGACAGGCAGTGGGGGGATGTGTGACAGGCAGTGGGGGGGATGTGTGACAGGCAGTGGGGGGGATGTGTGACAGGCAGTGGGGGGATGTGTGACAGGCAGTGGGGGGATGTGTGATAGGCAGTGGGGGGATGTGTGACAGAGGGAATGGGGGGATGTGTGACAGGCAGTGGGGGATGTGTGACAGGCAGTGGGGGATGTGTGACAGGCAGTGGGGGATGTGTAGAAAGATGAGGGAGACAGAGAGGGAGGAGAGAAAGGCAATCGAGTGAGGGAGCGAGGGATGTGAGGGGGGTGTAAGAAAGAGGGAGAGAGCGAGAGAAGCAGTGCTATAATAGTGGATTAGCCTGTTATAAGATCTGCACTGTCTGTCAGCACTAATGTTGTCACCCTATTTTTCTGAAGAAGACCTAGAGCTGCTAGACACCAAGCTTCTCTCTGTTCTCCTGGCTGACTGTCACCCCGTAAACACTCTGACACACACACACACACACTGTTATACCCCTTGGCAAAGACCTCACACTCCAGATCAGAGAGAAAGTGGAAACGAAGAAGCGTCTTGATCAGTGGCGGAGTCTTCAGGCGTATTTTGGCTTTTAAAGCTCTTCCAGACCTAGAGACTTGTTATGTTGTCTAATGAAAATATCCCTGTTATTGGTTTTCAGTCTTGTCAGGGCTGTTTATGTATGAATCAAGGGCTGGTTGGAGCTGGTTTGTTATTAACACAGACCTCTCTCTTAGATAAAACTACAGGATGTAATTGATATAATGGGACTATGATGGGACAGGATGTTTAGGTGGATGGTTTTTTTGCCTCTGTAGTGTGATCACGGCGTCCCTCTTCGTTATGTGCCAGGAGTGGTTACTTCCTCTTTGTGGTGTGCCAGGAGTGGTTACTTCCTCTTTGTGGTGTGCCAGGAGTGGTTACTTCCTCTTTGTGGTGTGCCAGGAGTGGTTACTTCCTCTTTGTGGTGTGCCAGGAGTGGTTACTTCCTCTTTGTGGTGTGCCAGGAGTGGTTACTTCCTCTTTGTGGTGTGCCAGGAGTGGTTACTTCCTCTTTGTGGTGTGCCAGGAGTAGTACGGGGGGGAAAAAATGTATGAAATGTATGCATTCACTACTGTAAGTCGCTCTAGATAAGAGCGTCTGCTAAATGACTAAAATGAGTGGTTACTTCCTCTTCGTGGTGTGCCAGGAGTGGTTACTTACTGACAACTGTATAATAGAACTTTGAAGACGTTTTAAACGGACTGCAGTTGTTCTAGTTATATAACGTTTTGGGAAACGCTTCCCTTCTCCTCGTACTAGCTGATGTCGATACTTAGCTTGGCTGATGTGGTACACAGCGAGGGACAGCTGTAACACGCTGGTCTGGACAGGAGTCTGTTGTTAGTGCAGTATTCGCAAAGAAGGGGGTGGAAATAATTCCAACAGTTGTATTGGAAGGGGGCGGCGCTCTGGGGGCTGTGTGTGGCTGTCCATGTGGGTGTTTAAGTGAGAAAGACACAGAGGAGACCCAATCAGTAAAAAAGCACTGCCCCTTGATTATGAACACATCGTGCCGACAACGTCAAAATAGCCTTTCCAGACTAAGTAACGAGGGCTTCAAGTTAGGTGTCAGCCAGACTCGTTGATACCATACTCAAATTTCAAATCTCCCAATTTGCTCTCCGCCTTCGCTTGTGTCCTTTGTGAGGTCGTACACCTGTAATAACATGTCTTTTATATATGCTAGGAATTCATTATTTTTAGGGCCTACTTTTCTGCATCACTAAGGAATGGTCCACACACCCCAACACAGTCGCACGACAACACCTCTTCCCCTATCATGAGGATGAAAAGATTTGGCATGGGACCTCAGATCCTCAAAAAGTTATACAGCTGCACCATTGAGAGTATCTTCACTGGCTACATCACCGTTTGGTATGGCAACTGGCGGTGTTAGAGGCCCTAAAAACTGTCAGTCTCAAACCACCCACGTCATAGACTGTTCTCTCAGCTACCGCACGGCAAGCGGTACCGATGCCGCTTGCCGAAGTCTGGAACCAACAGGACCCTGAATAGCTTCTGCCATAAGACGGCTAAATGGTTAAAAAAGTAGCTACCCGACTACCTGCATTTGACCCCATTTTGTGCTAACTATTTTGACTCATCATCTACTGCTTGTTGTCTATTATATTGCCTAGTTACTTTACCCCTACCTATATGTACATATCTACCTCAATTACCTCGTACCCCTGCACATTGACTCATTACCGATACCTTGTGTATATAGCCAAGTTATTACCTCGTACCCCTGCACATTGACTCAGTACTGATACCCTGTGTATATAGCCAAGTTATTACCTCGTACCCCTGCACATTGACTCAGTACTGATACCCTGTGCATATAGCCAAGTTATTACCTCGTACCCCTGCACATTGACTCAGTACTGATACCCTGTGTTTATAGCCAAGTTATTACCTCGTACCCCTGCACATTGACTCGGTACTGATACCCTGTGTATATAGCCAAGTTATTACCTCGTACCCCTGCACATTGACTCGGTACTGATACCCTGTGTATATAGCCAAGTTATTACCTCGTACCCCTGCACATTGACTCGGTACTGATACCCTGTGTATATAGCCAAGTTATTACCTCGTACCCCTGCACATTGACTCAGTACTGATACCCTGTGCATATAGCCAAGTTATTACCTCGTACCCCTGCACATTGACTCAGTACTGATACCCTGTGTATATAGCCAAGTTATTACCTCGTACCCCTGCACATTGACTCAGTACTGATACCCTGTGTATATAGCCAAGTTATTACCTCGTACCCCTGCACATTGACTCGGTACTGATACCCTGTGTATATAGCCAAGTTATTACCTCGTACCCCTGCACATTGACTCGGTACTGATACCCTGTGTATATAGCCAAGTTATTACCTCGTACCCCTGCACATTGACTCGGTACTGATACCCTGTGTATATAGCCAAGTTATTACCTCGTACCCCTGCACATTGACTCGGTACTGATACCCTGTGTATATAGCCAAGTTATTACCTCGTACCCATGCACATTGACTCGGTACTGATACCCTGTGTATATAGCCAAGTTATTACCTCGTACCCCTGCACATTGACTCGGTACTGATACCCTGTGTATATAGCCAAGTTATTACCTCGTACCCCTGCACATTGACTCGGTACTGATACCCTGTGTATATAGCCAAGTTATTACCTCGTACCCCTGCACATTGACTCGGTACTGATACCCTGTGTATATAGCCAAGTTATTACCTCGTACCCCTGCACATTGACTCGGTACTGATACCCTGTGTTTATAGCCAAGTTATTACCTCGTACCCCTGCACATTGACTCGGTACTGATACCCTGTGTTTATAGCCAAGTTATTACCTCGTACCCCTGCACATTGACTCGGTACTGATACCCTGTGTTTATAGCCAAGTTATTACCTCGTACCCCTGCACATTGACTCGGTACTGATACCCTGTGTTTATAGCCAAGTTATTACCTCGTACCCCTGCACATTGACTCGGTACTGATACCCTGTGTTTATAGCCAAGTTATTACCTCGTACCCATGCACATTGACTCGGTACTGATACCCTGTGCATTATAGCCAAGTTATCTTTACTCATTGTGTATTTATTATTTTTCTATGTTTCTCTCTGCATTGTTGGGAAGGGCCGTAAGTAAGCATTTCACTGCTCTTTGCCGTCTCTGTTCAGATGCAGCATAGGATGGTGTCTGTGTGTGCGTGTGCGTGCGCGTATGCTTGCGAATGCATGCAGAGGCAGCGGCAGGCCGTCGTTAAGTGATTACCCTAGCATACACCATGTGATGCTAATAGCATGGTCCTGCTGTTCATGGGCTCTAGTGTGTTTACAACACAAGCACTGGAGAGGCAGGAAGGAAGGAAGTCTAGAGTGCTCTCATTCACGTCTGGGAGAAAGTTCTCTGGGTCCAACGCAATGTCTTTTTACCTCTCAATGCATCAAACTCACGTTTGAACTAGTCCTAGAAGTGGGTGCCTAGTTTATCCACTGAGGGTCCAAAACATTAAGAACACATGCTCTTTCCATGACATAGACTGACCAGGTGAATCCAGGTGAAAGCTTTGATCCCTTATTGATGTCACTTGTTAAACCCACTTCAATCAGGGGAGGAAACAGGTTAAAGAAGGATTTTTAAGCCTTGAGACAATAGAGACATGGATTGTGTATGTGTGCCATTCAGAGGGTGAATGGTCAAGATATAAGATTTAAGTGCCTTTGAACGGGGTATGGTGGTAGGTTCCAGTTGCATCGGCTTGTGTCAAGAACCGCAACGCTGCTGGGTTTTTCACGCTCAACAGTTTCCTGTGTGTATCGAGAATGGTCCACCACCCAAATGACATCCAGCCAACTTGACACAACTGTGGGAAGCATTGGAGTCAACATGGGCCAGCATCCCTGTGGAACGCTTTCAACACCTTGTAGAGTCCATGCCCTGACGAATTGAGGCTGTTCTGAGGGCAAAATGGTACTGCTACTCAATATTAAGGTGTTCCTAATGTTTGGTATAGTCAGTGTATGTCTGTTTCTGTTTTTATAAAGTAATCATCTGCAGTCTAGGGAGGTTATGTAGTGAGAGAGTAAATACCATGACAGCTGCAGCGAGTGCAGTGGGCGTGAAACCGCACCGTCCATCTCCCTGTGTCCTGATTGGCTCCTGTGGTGAGTGATTGACCGGTTTGGAGCCAGTCAGTCGGCCCGCCTGGCGTGTTTACCCGACAGGTGCCAGCTTAGTCAGCGGGCGGGGGAGTGAGGCACAGGTGGTGAACAGGATGGCGGTGGAGGTGGCAGAGGAGAGGAGAGATGCTGGAGGGAGGGCGAGATTTGGGCAGGAGGACGAGGGACAGCAGGTGTTGGGGTGATCAGAAGGGGTCTCTGCCATAAAGCTGTTCACCCATTTACACACCAGGCTATCGCCTTATTGTGATTACAAATGCATGAGGCCAGTTTCTCTGAGTTGTACAGATACGAATGGCCTACATGCTCACGTACTGTTTCAATCCGAGAACGTTTGGCGTTTTTGTGTACAGGTGCAGCGTCGTTCTCCAAGGAATGAATGTGGAACTAAAAGACGCAAAAGGCAAGGGAACTTATGCCAATGATTACAGTCTGTGTACACATGACTGTGTAAATAGGCACAATATACTTGTTCAGAACCTGTTTTGGATCCTCCTGATGTGTTATATGTTCTATGTGTCCTATATCTACCTGTAAAGAACCCAATATCCCCCCCCCCCAGCTCATAACACTACCTCCGTCTTCTCTATCCTTTCTGTTCCAGTCATTTGAAGGTGTTCTGCTGTCTCACCTCATACCCTCTTTGTTCCACCTCGCGTATCTCTGTCCTTTTCTCACCCCCTTTACTTTCCATCGTTTTGTCCCCCTCTCTCTTTATTTTCTACCTCTCTCTAAACCTTCTGTTGTATCTCCCTTGCACGGTATCCCCCCTTCTTTCTCATCTGATATACAGTAGGCGTTAGGCTGGATAAAGAGTGACAGACACAGAGAGAGAGAGAGAGAGAGAGAGAGAGAGAGGTGGTAATAGTATAGCTGGCAGTGTGCGTGGAGGGGGACTTATTGTGATAGATGAGGACAAGGTGGCTTCCAGCAGCCTCCGTCTGTCTGTCTGGCTAGATGGCTGTATGTCCAGCTGCCAGGTTGGCTGGCTGGCGGTACTGGCCTGTATAGAGCACGGGGCCCTTCGTGGATCAATTCCCTATCACAGCTCCAGTGAAGTATTTCTGCTATGGATAATATGTTACATTTTCAACGCTTTGAATAGGAATTTGAATGTGGTCACACAGAGACGTGTATACTCCACAGTTTGCTGCCTGTGAGTTGTTCTCTCGTTAATAACATCCTCACTCCCATCTGCAGGGACTTTCTCTTCTTCCTTTGGTGTGTGTGAGCTCTCCGCTCGATGACTCAGGCACTCAGGCTCTCTATACTCTCTCTGCTCGATAACTCAGGCTCTCTATTCTCTCTCTGCTCGATAACTCAGGCTCTCTATTCTCTCTCTGCTCGATAACTCAGGCTCTCTATTCTCTCTCCGCTTGATAACTCAGGCTCTCTATACTCTCTCTGCTTGATAACTCAGGCTCTCTATACTCTCTCTGCTCGATAACTCAGGCTCTCTATACTCTCTCTGCTTGATAACTCAGGCTCTCTATACTCTCTCTGCTTGATAACTCAGGCTCTCTATACTCTCTCTGCTCGATAACTCAGGCTCTCTATATTCTCTCTGCTTGATAACTCAGGCTCTCTATTCTCTCTCTGCTCGATAACTCAGGCTCTCTATCCCCGCCGACTCGGCTCTCTCCCCGCTCGATAACTCAGGCTCTCTATACTCTCTCTGCTCGATAACTCAGGCTCTCTATATTCTCTCTGCTCGATGACTCAGGCTCTCTATACTCTCTCTGCTCGATAACTCAGGCTCTCTATTCTCTCTCTGCTCGATAACTCAGGCTCTCTATACTCTCTCTGCTCGATAACTCAGGCTCTCTATACTCTCTCTGCTCGATAACTCAGGCTCTCTATTCTCTCTCTGCTCGATAACTCAGGCTCTCTATATTCTCTCTGCTCGATGACTCAGGCTCTCTATTCTCTCTCTGCTCGATAACTCAGGCTCTCTATACTCTCTCTGCTCGATGACTCAGGCTCTCTATACTCTCTCTGCTCGATAACTCAGGCTCTCTATTCTCTCTCTGCTCGATAACTCAGGCTCTCTATACTCTCTCTGCTCGATAACTCAGGCTCTCTATACTCTCTCTGCTCGATAACTCAGGCTCTCTATTCTCTCTCTGCTCGATAACTCAGGCTCTCTATACTCTCTCTGCTCGATAACTCAGGCTCTCTATACTCTCTCTGCTCGATAACTCAGGCTCTCTATTCTCTCTCCGCTCGATGATTCAGGCACTCAGGCTCTCTATTCTCTCTCTGTTCCTCCAAACATCCTGGCTGTCCCTGTTTTATATAGCAGTGTCTGTCCCAATGGCTTATTGGAGGCTCTCTAATCTATTGCTGTGTGCAAATCATTTCTGCCTTGTGTTTTAATGGGACTAAATGCTTTTCTCTCCCTCTCTCCCTCTCTCAGGCTCTCTATTTTCTCTCCGCTCGATGACTCAGGGACACTCTCTCTCTCTGTGTGAGATAATATGTTATATAGGGGTTGATATTATTTTGGAATGACTACTCCTTCCTCTGTCCTCCATACATTCAACATATGTAAGGTCCCTCAGTCAAGTATTGAATTCAATCACAGATTCAACTACAAAGACCTGGGAGCTTTTCGAAAGCCTCATGAAGAAGGGCCGTGATTGGTAGATGGGTAACAATAACAAATCAGACATTGAATATCTCTTTAAGCATGGTCACGTTAATAGTTATGCTGTGGATGATGTATTAAACCACCCAGACACAACAAAGATACACGAGAGGGAGAGGAATTCACCTTTCAGCAGGACAATAACCTCCAACAAAAGGCCAAATCTACACTAGTTGCTTACTAAGAAGACAGTGAATGTGGCCAAGTTACAGTTTTGAATTAAATCTGCTTGAAAATCTATGGCAAGACTTGAAAATGGCTGTTTAGCTAGGATCCCCAGCACTTTGACAGAGCTTGAAGAATTTTGAAAATAATAATGGTAAAATATTTCACAATCCAGTTGTGCAAAGCTTAGAGACTCACCCAAGAAGACTCCCAGCTTTAATCGCTGCCAAAGCTGTTCCTAATATGTATTGACTCAGAGGGTTAAACACTTATCTAATCAAGGTATATTAGTGTTAGATTTTTCAATACAAAAAAACAAAAACAATATGAGAGTATTTTGTGTAAATTGTTGATAAAAATGAAATCCATTTTAAATCAATTTTAATCCCACTTTGTAACACAATAAAAATGTGAAGAATTCCAAGGGGGGTGAATACTTATGAAACCCACTGTATAATGCTACTCCCACCATGCCACAGGGCTGTCTAGGGCGTCCTCTCCCTGTCACCAGACACACAAGCTACTCTACAGTAACACACCAATATACCACTGACGCAGTCACACACATCAACACACAGATGTACAAACATGGATGGATGGATGTGTATATATAGACACACACAAACAGGTACGCACACACATACAGTCAGATATACACACACAAGCTCATTACAGAGTTTGCAGAGGACTGCGGCAGACCTCTCTGCATTTCCTGTCACGCTACGTTTCTCTCCTCACTGCACTCCACCACTGGCCTACATACAGCCATCCACATGAGTTCCTGCAGCACCACTGGCCTACATACAGCCATCCACATGAGTTCCTGCAGCACCACTAGCCTACATACAGCCATCCACATGAGTTCCTGCAGCACCACTGGCCTACATACAGCCATCCACATGAGTTCCTGCAGCACCACTGGCCTACATACAGCCATCCACATGAGTTCCTGTAGCACCACTGGCCTACATACAGCCATCCACATGAGTTCCTGCAGCACCACTGGCCTACATACAGCCATCCACATGAGTTCCTGCGGCACCACTGGCCTACATACAGCCATCCACATGAGTTCCTGCAGCACCACTGGCCTACATACAGCAATCCACATGAGTTCCTGCGGCACCACACATAGCTCATTCATATTTCATGTGCACAGATTTCCTCTCTCTCTCATCTGGGGATGCTGCTTCTGTCCCTCTCTAATGGTGTACACTATGTTATATCTGGGGAGGCAACTTTCCAGTAAAGAAAAACTGAGCACAGCACATATGAAAACAGATATCCTTGATATTACAGAGTAAATTGCCACATCTTTTTAGCTCCTCTGCATGGGAGCTATTAGGTTACTTGTCCCCACTTCCCCCGGTTTGTGTTACTCAATTTCTCTCTTTCACCATCTTTCTCTGTCTCTCTCTCTTTATTTATCTCTCTCCATCCTCAGCTCTCCCCGACAGACAAGAGTTTGGAGTTTGACAGAGATTTCCGTGTCCGGCACTATGCAGGGAATGTTGTGTAAGTAACCATTGCTGTGGTGTACTGTATGGAACCACTCTCGGCTAAAAGTCACTGTGGCGGCAGTAGTGAGTTCATTGCACTTCACTATGTTCTCTTAATATCCTAATCAGTACAACAGCGTGAGATCATCAAACACTATCAACCAAATCACAAGCTCTGTATGCTACAGTGTGCCAATCATCCTCGGTGCCTGTCCAGCCCAGCAGCTCTAGCTAACTCCCCATAGTTAACATATTATATGGCTTTAAAGATGAGACCATTATAATAACCATGGACTCTGCCTCCTGCAGCGTAGCCTAATTGGTTCAGGGAGCACTCAAACTTGAGACTCGTTGCATACCAAATTTTCCAAAGATAGTGCACTACCTTTGACCAGGGCCCATACTGTAGGTCTCTGGTCAATGGGCTCTGGTCAAAAGGAGTGCACTATATATGGAATAGGGTGCTATTTGAGATGCAGGCTGATACTGTAGAGTAAGGGGTGTAATGGGCCAGTTTCCCCTGGGTCTTACTGAGTACCACAGATGGCTCCTACTCTTCCACTGTCTCAGACTGGAAACAGAGGATTTGTTCTGTAATTATTCTGTGACTCATCCATTTTAATCGTTTCTGAGTAGGGTTTAGGAGACGCTGTTGTCATTTGTAAGCACCGTCTTCGGTGATGCAAGTTTTAAGACGGTCTTAGTGTCAGAAAAAGATGATCAAGAGGTGTGTGTGTGTGTGTGTGTGTGTGTGTGTGTGTGTGTGTGTGTGTGTGTGTGTGTGTGTGTGTGGCGCACTTTTGTATTTACACAGGTACTCTGTGGTTGGCTTCATCGACAAGAACAAGGACACTCTCTTCCAGGACTTCAAAAGGCTACTGTACAACAGGTGAGACTTAACACACACCTGCTATCCCCTCTCCTCTCCCCCTATTCCCCTCACATGACACCGCAGTAGCCTTTAAAAAACAGAACAGCACCTACAATGATGAACCGATAAACAATCTTCTCCTCTCTCTCTTCCTCTCTCTCCGTAGCTCCAACCCAGTGCTGAAGGTGATGTGGCCGGAGGGCAAGCTGAGGATCACTGAGGTCACCAAACGACCCCTAACGGCCGCCACCCTCTTTAAGAACTCCATGATCGCATTGGTGGAGAACCTGGCTTGCAAGGTGAGGGGCGCGGCCACCGCCGGGCAACTATTTAATTGGCCAACAACTTCCAATTTTCTGTTTGTACTACTGACTTGGCTGG
Source organism: Salmo salar (assembly GCF_965601325.2). NCBI lineage: Eukaryota > Metazoa > Chordata > Actinopteri > Salmoniformes > Salmonidae > Salmo > Salmo salar. The sequence goes on along the minus strand of NC_138309.1, from coordinate 57,830,823 downwards.
TGTGTGTGTGCGTGTGTATTTCAACGTCTAAAGTGGTTTTCTTTCCTCAGCTCCTCTCCTCCAAAATTACACACATGTGAACTCACAGGATAGGTGAAAAAACATGTTGGGTATCCTATAGGAATTATCTTTCCCGTTTCCCGTTCTTCCACATCAGTGTAGATAATAGATAGGAGACCAGGAGGTAAAGCCATGTTACACTATTGACTTGTCAGAGTTCTGTGCCACTTTCTGACGAACCCCATAGTAGCCAATGATGTGTCCCCTTACTGTGGCGTGTGTGTGTCTGTAGGAGCCATACTACGTGCGCTGCATCAAGCCAAACGACGTCAAGTCGCCCCTGCTGTTCGAGCACGAGCGTTGTCGCCACCAGGTCGAGTACCTAGGCCTACTGGAGAACGTCCGTGTGCGCCGCGCCGGATTCGCCAACCGCCAGGAGTACCCCCGCTTCCTCCAGAGGTACGAGCTTCCACCCCGTCTCCCGGGTAGAAGTAGAATCAGGGTCGGATTCAAAAAGCTTCTCAGAGTAGTGCTGATTTAGGATCAAGTCTCTCCTGTCCATGTAATCTTATTCATTATGATCTAAAAGTTGTGATCCTGATCCTAGATCAGCACTCTTACTGTCAGAGCGACATTTTCATAGTGCTAAAGCATTGTGCGAAGTGCAAAAAATACATGATGATATGTGTGATTAAATTACAAGATGTTCTTACGGGACCTGTGTTATAACTGGGCTGGAACAAGAGCCTGAACAAGATGCCCACCCCTGCATAAGATCATTGGCTAGGGGCCACGTCATCCTCCCTACCTACCTCATCCTTATCTTGTTACTTCCTGCTGTCCGGTATTAAGGTGTTGTTTAGCCAATGTCCCAGACAATTGATTTGATACTTCCCCACCAACACAATGTTCCTGTGCCCTTGACTAGGAACAGCCTTGTAACAGAGTGGCTGTATTTAATGAATTTCCTTTTCATCGAATTCAGTCGACGCACTGCAATTCAGTGGGGAAAACAAGCTCTGTGATGAGTTGTATAGTTCCTGCCTCTGTTTTCAATCCATTCACCAGTATAGACTGAACATTCCCAACCATTTCTCTCTACCATGATACTATGATATTATTTTATGTACAACAGTTCTCCTACTAACACCAAGTCGTGAATAAACCGGGCCTGGGCTTGAGTTTGATCCAGCAGAATCCAGTCAGTACTGGACTAAGTCATAGAGATCTGTGCAGAGGAGAGAGGAGGATGGGCTTTGCATCATCACATCACCTTGTGTCTCCCTTCCAGAGCTAGATTGGGTGCTAGGCGGCAGCAGTGATGTCACTGAGGTGGCAGCAAGTCTCTCACATCAGATGAGATGTTACATAATACATTCGGACACTTTCCTCTAAAAGTGTGTTATCTGGGAAACAGAAACAGGTTTATATTGTGTGCAAAAGGAGGATTTTTATAGGATTTATTTTGGACTCTTGGCAGGCAAGACTGACCAAATGTTTAATTAGTATTTGGTCCAAACTGCACTGTCACACACAAGCTCCAAATGGTCCCAAACAGATGCAAACACAAACACACATACAAAAACACACACACTCTCCTAACTGTTAATCCCTTTCCCTAATTCATTCACAGCTGTCTCGTTCGCCCACTGCCCTGCCCTTCCTCGGTCAAATTATACTAAACAAAAATATAAATACAACATGAAACAATTTCAACGATTTTACTGAGTTACACTGAGTCATATAAGGAAATAAGTCAATTAAAATAAATGAATTAGGCCCTAATCTATGTATTTCAAATGACTGGGCAGGGGCGCAGCCATGAGGCCTGGGAGGGCCTCACCCACTTGGGAGCAAGGCCCAGCCAATCAGAATTAGTTTTCCCCACAAAGGGCTTTATTACAGACAAAAATATACAGTTTTATCAGCTGTCCGGATGGCTGGTCTCAGACGATCCCGCAGGTGAAGAAGCCGGATGTGGAGGTCCTGGGCTAACGTGGTTACACGTGGTCTGCGGTTGTGAGGCTGGTTGGGCGTACTGCCAAATTCTCTAAAACAACTTTGGAGGCGGCTTATGGTAGAGAAATGAACATTCATTTCTCCGGCAACAGCTATGGTGGACATTCCTGCAGTCAACGTGCCAATTGCACGCTCCCTCAACTTGAGACATCTGTGGCATTGTCCCCAGCACAAGGTGCACCTGTGTAATGATCATGCTGTTTAATCAGCTTCTTGATACACCACACCTGTCAGGTGGATGGATTATCTTGGCAAAGGAGAAATACTCACTAACAGGGATGTCAACAAATTTGAGAGAAATAAGCTTTTTTGTACGTCTGGAACATTTCTGGGATCTTTTATTTCAGCTTATGAAACATGGGACCAACACTTTACATGTTGTGTTTTATAATTTTGTTCAGTATAGATTAGGTAATAGCTGTGATAGTTAACAGTGATTATTTTGCATAACACACTTCTCCTCTAACTATCCCGCTCCTCTAACTATGATTTCATTCACTGATGAATTTGGTATAATTTGGTATTACATCATGCCTTAGCAGTAAAATGCCAGTGAAATAACTCATGTAGGACATGTTTGGTCAGGCCTGCTGACCTCTCTTGGCAGTCAAATAATATCTTATCACAGTGTCCTGTAAAGTTACAAATCATTCCGTATTTTACTGGGCAGTTTTTATGTGATTCAGATTTCATAAAAGAAGAAAACACCATTAGGAATTTAAGTCCTAGTCATTTAGCTGATGCTTTTGTCCAAAGTGACATACATTTAACACACTGTATACTGTGTTTATGACCCATGCAGGAATTAAACCAATAAATGGCATTGTACACCCCATGCTCTGACCACTGAGCAATCAGAACCACTCTGGTTTGCGATCGTGCTAAAGTATTTTGATGTCCACTAATATTGGACTCCTTTCCCCTTGGCCTCCATTCCACTCCTTCAGGTACAAGATGATCTCGGAGTTCACGTGGCCCAATCACGACCTCCCATCGGAAAAAGAGGCGGTAAAGAAGCTGTTGCAGGGTTGCGGCTTCGAGCAGGACGTGGCGTACGGCAAGACGAAGGTGTTCATCCGCACGCCGCGCACCCTCTTCTGCTTGGAGGAGCAGAGGACTGAAATGGTTGGGAGAATCGTTCTCTTCCTTCAGAAGGTCAGTGTCAATCTATTTGACCTTTGGCCTGGTCTCCATGGCAACGGCCCTAGGTCGAGTGTAAACATTGTATAGGTGTTACCTCTACTGGTACATTTATTATTATATATGAATACAAATACGTTTTAAGACAAAAATACGCTATAAATTCAATAGCGGACACTTTTATATTCAATATCACATTGTCAGGGAGCCTGATTGTTGGTCAAAACTACCTAAAATCCAGTGACCTCATTCTCTTGTGTCCTCATTTAAATTCACTCTCCTTCCTTCTCATGAGTAATAAACTCCCGAGACTGGAACGACTCGGCACTTGATATGCCACTGCCCCTAGGCGCCGAGATATTTTCAGAGCCTAAAATAATGTTATATTATTATAGCGTTGGCTTTCTCTCTGTTCCTCTCTGGGTTTCATCTGCCCACGCAAACCCAGCTCAGTAAATGATCTGGAGGAGAGAAGAGGGGTCCACACATCCGCACTGCAGACTTCTGGGAAGCCGCTAGCAACTCCTGCACACTAAAAGAACAAGCAAACTGAAAACAGAATCTAATGTTCCCTATACTCCTATTCAACCTTTATCAGCGACTCCCTCTCGTAGTTGGAATATATCACCACAGCTCCTGAGATGCTGAAACCCACATGTATCAATATAAACCATTAGCTAATGTACTGTAGCTATAGGGGAAATCCATTTAGTACGAGACCCTTTTATCATATTGACAGTTGTTATGACGTTGATACAGACCGGAGGGTAATCCAGTATTGCTTTATTACAGCCAATTCTCCATAAATGTTCTCTGTTATGTGATTGGATTGGGGACATGGATGTTGGATTTTCTATATGCTTTCCTCCGTTGATTGGTCGGTAAAGAAAGTTATGTGGTTGTGTTGTGCATGAGAATATACCTCAGGTAAGAACGGTAGCAACTCTGATGTGATGATAGCATGTGTAACAGTATAGCTTCCGTCCCTCTCCTCGCCCCAACCTGGGCTTGAACCAGGGACCCTCTGCACACATCAACAACTGACACCCACGAAGCATCGTTACCCATCGCTCCACAAAAGCCGCGGCCCTTGCAGAGCAAGGGGAACAACTACTTCAGGTCTCAGAGCGAGTGACGTCACCGATTGAAACGCTATTAGCGCGCACCACCGCTAACTAACTAGCCATTTCACATCGGTTACACTCAACCCCCTTTTGACCTCCTCGTTCCGCGATGTGAAATGGCTAGTTAGTTATGCAGGGCTTATCGATATTGATGGCTGTCGATGGCAAAATTCCTTGCATCACATTTTCATACTGGGCGAACAAAATACAAAAATATAATACAAAATATAACATGTGTAAATACCTGTAGTTAAATGGGAAACAGCACGTTAGTTGTGCAGGGCTTAACGGTGTTGATGGCAAAATCTGTAGCATGAAGACAACTCTGTTAGCAGTGGGCTTATGTCACCATTACATCGGTGTATGCTAGCTAACACACTTATTTACAGCAATCATATGCCAAATCACATCCCAGAAAGCCCCTCAATCCCTAACAGGTACCATATACCCACACATGTATAAATCAGTAACGTACAGCAAACTTGTACACATTGTAAAATATAAAATATAAAACAGTATTCAGAACGTGACCTACCCCTTGCATCACATTTTCATACTGGGAAGACCTGACGTTCGCGATCTCCCCCTAGCTGCAAGCGGGGCCAATCACAACACGCCTTATTGTCATCAGAGTTGAACCAACCAATAAGAATGCTTGAACATTAAATACACATTTCTTTAGAGGCAAGTGGAAACATAACCAACCCTGTTACACGTGTGTCATACCACGTGCCATACACAACCACTAAAACAGACTAGGACTGTACAAGGCTTCTGTATAGATGGGGGGGATTTTTGTTGTTGTAGAATGTTGCGCTGTCAATTTGCTGTTAAATCTAGCTGAGCATCTCTAAAGGTAATGCCTTCTCTGTACAGAGCTCCAAAACGTCCATTTCTCAGCATCTGTCTGTTCTATTTCGTGTTTCCTTTTCCCAGTTTGGGATTTGAACGCCTATTTTGGGAGCCATCTATATGTTTGGTGTTCTGACAGAATAAAGATTGACAGCTATACATTTACCTAGCCTGTTATTGCTACTCAAATCCCTCGGAGTACATTCCTTCATGTTCTAAACTTTGATTCAGTCAGCTCTCTCGGAGGACTGTGCTGGGATCTAACTGCCCGCAGACATCAAAGGCTTAAACCAACCAAATGGCTTCAATCTGGGATCGATTGTTTGACCTCTGTATTGATCTACAAGGACCTGGTTGGGCTGCCCAACAGACGAGCTCACCTCGTGCTCCTGTTTTCCTACCTCAAAGGATGTTGTCACTTTGATAACCAAGTACAAACACCAGAGAGAATTCCCGGCGTTCTACCAAAACGAACATCACACAAAAGAGAGGTTTAGGGTGGAAGGAATCGTGTAGGGGCTCTGCCAGACAATAAGAACAGAAGTTCTTTGTCAATGGACATTGCGCACACCTACGCAGGTACGCACGCACACACACACGCACGCACACACACACACACACACACACACACACACACACACACACACACACACACACACACACACACACACACACACACACTCATGCACCACCCTCCAGAAATAAACTGCTATTTTACTCTATTTGTCCCCTGTCCCCTACACACACAGCTCATCCTCTGTGCAACGCAATCCCCTTATCAGCAGCTGGCACACCAATGTGCCTTATGCCAACGGGCCCCACCATGCCAGGGGTGGCAGAACCCATGCCAGTATCTCAAGCGCTCTTCCCCTCCCCCCATACGAGCCTCCTTCCCCAGACAACCACAAGTGCTTGTCAGTGACTGCACTCCACATAAGAAGTGAGGGGTCCTATATATAGAACCCAAGAATTAGGTTCGAGGTGCCCTTCTCCATGCGTGGTTCTGGAGTACACAATGCACCTTTCTCCTTACCACCCCATCATCCCCTCGTTACAGCCCCCTACGTGAGCACCCCTCATCCCCTGAAGAGGGCAAGGGAAGAGAGAGAGAGAGAGGGACTCTCTCCCAGTCTCATTTCACGCTACCTTTCGCTCCGTCGTTCCTCGGTTTCCGCCCCGTTCTCCCGAGCCCCCGTCTAAGCCGTTCCACTCCGGCTCTCCTCTGCTCCCCAAGCCAGCGGATAGAAGCCTGGCTCTGCTGAATCCACCGTCACGGCTATCAACTCTGCCCTCCCCGCTGACTGACTGAGTGCACTACATCCCACTATCAATGGCCTGTATATGTTCCACTGCCCACTCCCTAGTGTGGATTGTGCGGGCAGTTGAGCACACAGGTCCCCATCCAACCCGCAGTCAGATCCTTATCCTCAGAAAGGGCCGATTAGGCCCAATCTGAACCAACCTTAAGGGGATTAAATACTACATCCAACACATATACAGAGACTTTATAAATGATTCATGAGCTTCTACCCTTTTTTTAATGAATATTTCATACATTTAAGCCCAGCCATCCACATCAGTTTCTGTCAGGGCTTTTCTTTTAGCTGAGATGACAGAGAGTCAGTCCCCTGTGTATAAGGAACTGGGCATTAATCACTATTGAAAGCGTTACATGTATCTGAGCGGCTGAGGTTTTTATCAGTGAGACTGTAGGCTAGGCTACGCTAACGTTAGCTTAGCGTTAGCCTAGCGTAAGCCCTAGCACGCTGTCTGTCTGCCTACTGGGCCTGAACTGATCCCCTTCTATCCACACGCCTCAGCACTATGTAACCTGATCCTAATTGGTCTGATGTAGGCATTATTGCAGTGGCGTGTATAGTGTTCTACTACTTATGGTAGATTTACAACTGCTGACTGCAAAACACCTAGCTATCTCCAAATTTTGTCAATGTATTTTTATGTGATAGAAGTTCGTAGAACTGTTACAGCAGAACAGATAATACCTCGTAGCCCTGCACATCGGCTCAGTACTGGTACCCTGTGTACAGTGTATATAGCCAGGTTATCGTTACTCATTGTGTATTTATTATTACTTTTACTATTATTATTATTTTTATTATTACGTGTTATTACTTTTCTATTATTTATACATTTTCTCTTTCTCTGCATTGTTGGGAAGGCCCGTAAGTAAGCATTTCACTGTTGTTTACAGAGCATGTGATGAACAACATTTGATTTGATAATACCCTTTCCACATGATCACGTTTAAATGAAAATAGGATGTAAAGATACATTCTGCGATATGAACAACTCTTCAATGATCATTTCAGTTAGTGATATAGTGTCACGACTTCCGCCGAAGTCGGTCCCTCTCCTTGTTCGGGCGGTATTCGGCGGTCGACGTCACCGATCCATTTTTCATTTTCCATTGGTTTTGTCTTGTCTTCCTTCACACCTGGTTCCAATCCAATCAATTACATGTTGTGTATTTAACCCTCCGTTTCCCCTCATGTCCTTGTTGGAGATTGTTTTATTGTATGTTATGTGCAAGTCATGTGTCGGTGTGCGACGGGTTTTGTACCCACTTCCTGCGCCTGACTTCCTTGCCGCCGACATGCACCCATTACAGAATCTCCGACCATAACTATGGAGTCAGCAGGAGAGGGTATCCCGGCCATTGAGGTGGAGGAGCACGTCCAGGAGCATACAGTTATGGTCTACCATCTTGGCGCCGCCATGGATCGCGTTGTCCAGAAAATGGACCGCTGGGAGAGACAGGGAGTTCTTCCAGCGCCTCCACCAGCACAACCGGGGTCTCCCCTGAGCGCCTCTTTACCGCCTGAATCCAGTGGGATCCGTCTCTCCTTGCCCCAGGAGTACAACGGGAGGGCTGCGAACTGCCAGGGGTTTTTCTTGCAGTTAGACCTCTATCTGGCCACCGCCCACCCGGCTCCATCGGACCGTGAGAGGGTGTCCGCCCTCGTCTCGTGCCTCACCGGGACAGCCCTGGAGTGGGCCAACGCCGTGTGGAGAGAGGGAGATGCGGCGTTGGACCAGTTTGAGGAGTTTACCCACCGTTTCCGGGCAGTCTTCGACCACCCACCAGGGGTAGAGTGGCGGGTGAGCGCCTCTACCATCTGAGGCAGGAGACGAGGAGCGCCCAGGAGTTCGCCCTGGAGTTTAGGACCCTGGCTGCCGGCGCGGGATGGAACAACAGGGCTCTGATCGACCATTACCGCTGCAGTCTGCGCGAGGACGTCCATCGGGAGCTGGCCTGCAGAGACACCACCCTCTCATTTGACCAGCTGATGGACCTGTCCATCCGGCTGGACAACCTGCTGGCTACTCGCAGTAGTTCAGATCGGGGTCTGGTGGTTCCATCCTCCCGCACTCCCTCTCCGATACCTATGGAGCTGGGAGGGGCGGTGCGCAGGGAGACCGGATGGGGTTCACACTCGTGTACCATCTGTGGCCGCAGAGGTCACACTGCCGGTCGGTGCCGGGTTGGTTCCTCTGGGAAGCGAGGCAGCAGGCAGGGCGCTCTGGCGTCACCCAGGTGAGCCGGCACCACTCTCAACCAGAGCCCTCTGTTGTTCATATGTTTGTGTCTGTCACGTTCCCTGAGTTTTCCCCGCATTCCCAGCATAAGACGATCGTCGATTCAGGCGCGGCTGGGAATTTTATTGATAGAGCTTTAGCCTATAGTTTAGGGATCCCCATCGTTCCCGTGGATGTGCTCTTCCCCGTTCATGCCTTAGATAGTCGACCATTAGGGTCAGGGTTGATTATGGAGGTCACCGCTCCTTTGGGCATGGTGACGCAGGGGGGTCATACGGAGAGAATTAGTCTCTTCCTCATTGACTCTCCTGCGTTTCCCGTGGTGCTGGCCTACCCTGGTTAGCTTGTCATAACCCCACTGTTTCTTGGCCACAGAGGGCTCTCACGGGGTGGTCGTGAGAGTGCTCAGGTAGGTGTTTAGGGGTTTCCGTTGGTGCTACAATGGTGGAGAGTCCAGACCAGGTCTCCACCGTGCGCATCCCCCCTGAATATGCCGATTTGGCTCTCGCCTTCTCCAAAAAGAAGGCAACTCAATTACCACCTCATCGACGGGGCGATTGTGCGATAGACCTGCTGGTAGACGCTGCACTTCCCAGGAGTCACGTGTATCCCCTCTCACAGGCGGAGACGGAGGCTATGGAAACATATGTCTCCGAATCCCTGCATCAGGGGTACATTCGGTCCTCCACTTCACCCGCCTCCTCGAGTTTCTTTTTTGTGAAGGAGGGGGGTCTGCGCCCATGTATTGACTATCGGGGTCTGAATCAGATCACTGTGAGCTATAGTTACACGCTACCGCTCATAGCCACAGTGATAGAGTCAATGCACGGGGCGTGATTCTCAACTAAACTAGATCTCAGGAGCGCTTTCAACCTGATGCGTATCCGAGAGGGAGACGAGTGTAAGACGGCTTTCTTATTTTTTTTGTTGGAGTACCACCTCTGGGCACTATGAGTACCTCGTCATGCCGTACGGGTTGATGAATGCGCCATCAGTCTTCCAAGCCTTTGTAGACGAGATTTTCAGGGACCTGCATGGTCAGGGTGTAGTGGTGTATATTGATGACATTTCGATATACTCCGCTACATGCGCCGAGCATGTGTCCCTGGTGCGCAGAGTGCTTGGTCGCCTGTTGGAGCATGACCTGTATGTCAAGACTGAGAAATGCCTGTTCTTCCAACAGTCAGTCTCCACCTCAGGGGTAGAGATGGAGAGTGACCGCATTTCAGCCTTGCGTAATTGGCCACTCCCACCACGGTAAAGGAGGTGCAGCGGTTCTTAGGGTTTGCCAACTACTACCGGAGGTTTATCCGGGGTTTTGGTCAGGTGGCGGCTCCCATTACCTCACTGCTGAAGGGGGGCCCGGTTGCGCTTGCAGTGGTCAGCTGGGGCGGACAGGGCTTTTAGTCACCTGAGGGCTCTGTTTACCTCGGCTCCCGTGTTGGCCCATCCGGATCCCTCTTTGGCGTTCATAGTGGAGGTGGACGCGTCCGAGGCTGGGATAGGAGCGGTGCTCTCTCAGCGCTCGGATACGCCACTGAAGCTCCGCCCCTGTGCCTTCTTCTCGAAGAGGCTCAGCCCGGCGGAGCGAAACTATGATGTGGGGGACCGGGAGCTGTTGGCTGTCGTCAAGGCCTTGAAGGCGTGGAGACATTGGCTTGAGGGGGCTAAACACCCTTTTCTCATCTGGACTGACCACCGCAATCTGGAGTACATCTGGGCGGCGAAGAGACTGAACCCTCGCCAGGCAAGTTGGGCCATGTTTTTCACCCGTTTTGTATTTACCCTTTCCTACAGACCAGGCTCTCAGAACATTAAGGCAGACGCATTGTCCCACTCCCATACTCCCGGCCTCTTGCCTGGTGGCACCGGTAGTGTGGGAGCTGGACGCGGACATTGAGCAGGCGTTGCGTACAGAGCCCGCTCCCCTTCAGTGTCCGGCTGGGCGTCTGTACGTTCCGTCTGCTGTCTGTGACCGGCTAATCTATTGGGCCCATTCGTCACCCTCCTCTGGTCATCCTGGTATCGGTCGGACGGTGCACTGTCTTAGTGGAAAGTACTGGTGGCCCACTTTAGCTAAGGACGTGAGGGTTTATGTTTCCTCCTGCTCGGTGTGCGCCCTGCTCGGTGTGTGCAAGGCTCCTAGACACCTGCACAGAGGTAAGTTACTACCTTTACCTGTTCCACAACGGCCATGGTCGCACCTGTCGGTGGATTTCCTGACTGATCTTCCTCCTTCACAGGGTAACACCACGATCCTGGTTGTTGTGGATTGTTTTTCTAAGTCCTGTCGTCTTCTCCCTTTGCCCGGTCTCCCGACGGCCCTACAGACTGCGGAGGCTCTATTTACACACGTCTTCCGGCACTACGGGGTGCCTGAGGATATAGTGTCTGATCGGGGTCCCCAGTTCACGTCGAGGGTTTGGAGGGTTTTCATGGAACGTCTGGGGGTCTCGGTCAGCCTTACCTCAGGTTTTCACCCCGAGAGTAACGGGCAGGTGGCGAGAGTTAACCAGGATGTAGGTAGGTTTCTGAGTTCTTATTGCCAGGACCGGCCGGGGGAGTTGGCAGCGTTCGTGCCTTGGGCAGAGATGGTCCAGAATTCGCTCCGCCACTCCTCCACTAACCTCTCTCCCTTTCAGTGTGTGTTAGGGTATCAGCCGGTTCTGGCTCCTTGGCATCAGAGTCAGACGCACCCATTACATATAGGCCCATTTTGATTTTTGAATAATGTAATTTAGAAATGCTTCATGAGCTAAGAACAACTGTCTAACCTCATTATAACACAATATAAGGTTGTTTTACTCCAAGGTTTGTCGACAATGTCTTTGTTAATGAACAACAGCCTGTAGTATGGATTTTTATGATGCATTTGGGGCTCCAAAAATAGGTTCACCTGAGACCATTACAGCATTGAGTATTCACAATGTTCTCGCACAGTGAAGAGCAGGAAGCTACTAAAGATCATGTGATTGTCAGTATCATCATAAAGCCTACACCCTTCAGTGATATACACTACCGTTCAAAAGTTTGGGGTCACTTAGAAATGTCCTTGTTTTTGAAAGAAAAGCACATTTTTTGTCCATTTAAAATAACATCAAATTGATCAGAAATACAGTGTAGACATTGTTAATGTTGTAAATGACTATTGTAGCTGGAAACAACAGATTTCTTATGGAATATCTACATAGGCATACATTTTTTTTTTCTTTTTGTACTTATCAGCAACCAAAGCTCCTGTATTCCAATGGCACGTTGTGTTAGCTAATCCAAGTTTTTCATTTTAAAAGGCTAATTGATCATTAGAAAACCCTTTTGCAATTATGTTAGCACAGCTGAAAACTGTTGTCCTAATTAAAGAAGCAGTAAAACTGGCCTTTAGACTAGTTGAGTATCCGGTGCATCAGCATTTGTGAATTCGATTACAGGCTCAAAATGTCCAGAAACAAAGAACTTTCTTCTGAAACTCATCAGTCTATTCTTGTCCTGAGAAAGGCCAGCTTACCGGAGTCGCCTCTTCGCTGTTGCCGTTGAGACTGGTGTTTTGCGGGTACTATTTAATGAAGCTGCCTGTTGAGGACTTGTGAGGCGTCTGTTTCTCAAACTAGACACTCTAATGTACTTGTCCTCTTGCTCAGTTGTGCACCGGGGCCTCCCACTCCTCTTTCTATTCTGGTTAGAGCCGATTTGCACTGTTCTGTTTTCTCGCTGGCTGCACTCTGTCTCACTGGCAGTCTCTTTAGCTTCCGCTCCTGACAGTTCAGCTTCTTGGCTTGAAATGATGTAAACATAAGCCATTAATGCTCATATAAAGCAGATGAGGAACAAAATGTTGTTCATCGTAATTTGTACGCAGGTGTATTAGGCTATTACTACCTGCATTCTTGTTCTTCAGTTCCTCCACCTGGCTCTCACTGGCTGTCAGTCTGGCCTTCAAGGCCGTATTGTCTGTCTTCAGTTCGTCTACTTCTTTCGTAGTGATTTTCTGCTCCACTGTAAGGCCCTCACTTGCTGCCACTCTGGCCTCCGTGTTCCTCAGCTTCTCTCTCTGCTCCACCACCATGTCTCTCAGCTCCTTCATCTCATTCCAGATGTCAGGTGTGGTTGTGTGTTCGTCGGTCGCACCCACGGCCTCCGTCCCTCGGCTCTCCATTGGAACTTCACTCAGTCTGCTCTCTCTCCCTGCGCCGTGACCCTGTTGAGCTTTGTCTCTGACCCCTCCACTCTCTCCCTGAGCCCACGCCTCAGATAGACAGACAAGAACAGCAACACTAACAGAGTTACAGCACCCCTCAGTCTGAAACGATGCCTTTTAAGATACAATTTGGCTTATGAGGGTCAGTTCCCCTTATACATACACATTTTAGTTAGAACAATGTCACATCAATGCAAATGTAGCTACTAAAGTCTAGGACATTTGGTAACATGCTTTTTGCCATGTAAGACGTAAGAAGTCAGCAACTGTTGTTTAGTAAATTATCCCCTAATGCCTCTGCAGGTTGAAACCATGTTGTTTCTCTTGTTGTCATTCCTTTTGTCAGTGACTTTTGCTTCGCTTAGGGAGATACTGTACCTGCAAACTCTGTTATTAAGGAAGACTTTGATGATGAAGAAGTGTGTCTTGATTGTACCGGAGTATTTTTCCCTCCTGTCTCTCGGAGTTCAGCTGCGTTCTCCTTTTATGTTCTTTCATGCTGTTTGTTCGTGGCTGTGCTGTCAACTAGCGCTGTGACAGTTTGAATATTCTCTTTTGCTGCAACTTCTCGTTGCACCAACAACTTCCCACTCCCCACTGTTGAGCAATCAAGGCACAGATGTTTCCTTTGAATTCATAATGACATATTTACTTGATATTTTTACAATGCAAATCGAATTAATACCGGCTCATGTTTTATTGCAAAAAATCCTTGAGTTGGTAATGTAATTGATTCGTTGTAGGCTATTTTGAGTATAGTTATTCACGCTTGGATTCACGCACTAGCAACAAGAAGATAAAGTAGTGCCAGGCGTTCCACATTCAAAACAATCCACTGACCTGACGGATCCCCCTGACAGTGGAAGGATATGGATAGACGGGGCTCTCACCATGGCAACCAAGGTTTGGCTCCCAGCCAAGGTGCACTGCTTTCCTCCGATATGACCTTCATTTAAAATGTTCCCCGACTCCTCATAGAATCCCCCGTTGCTTTCTATCCTCTGGCATGCCTGTTCATGTACAATACAGTATGTTCTACTTGTCTGGATTTCTAATTGACAGACCTGATACAAGCAATCATTTGTGATGGTTTCTTTGTTTCAGTTAGTGATTTTAGCGTCTGACAGTCGGTCCTTGGAGGCAACACAAATTATTTATAATCAAAATTCGTATCAGTATCCGTAACTAGTCTGTTTCCTCCTCACTTCAGTTCCAGTATTCCCATTGTTAAAAATCCTTTGTCACACAGTACATGAACCCAATGATGGAACATGGTGATCATGTATAGAGGATGTCAGTCTAATGAGGGTTTCAGAGCAAGCCACTGCCTGCTGCCTTGAGCATGTGGCGATGCTGTTGCTGTTCACCCGAGCGCTGGATTGATTTATGCTAATACCCGTTGGCCCAGTGTCTCACCCAGTGTCCCTGGTGATTGCCTGCGTTCAGAGTGTGTGTGTGTTGTGCCCTTGTTAAATTGTGTCACACACTCCGCTTGATGCCATCTCCACCCACCTTGGTGTTGAGCATGTCACTGGAAAACCAGCCTGATGTCCCCAGAGGACAGGGGAATAGTGGCGCTCAGCATTGGATTGGAGTAGAGTGTGTCGCCCCGCCGGCCCAAATTGACTAGGCTATCCGTCTTTCCATGTTTGATTAGTTTTGTGGATGACATAAAAGGATATTTTGTTTAGCATGTTTGGTCAGAGACTATGAATGTTATATGGATATTCAGTAAGCCTAAAGCAGTTGCATCACTTGGTGTAGCCTATATATCTCTACGTTTACATGAAGATATATATCTCTCAAACCCCCTACACATCCAGCCATTGTCATGGTACGTGATTTGTGCCGGCCGGCCTCTCTCTACCCAGCATGCATTTCAAAGCGCCCCAATAAAGCCTTACCAATCTGTCCCACTTTGTCTGGCCAAGACACCCCCAATTTGGCTTTGACGAGCTCGTAAATCTGGTGCCCCAAAGCCAGGGCAGCGTGTGGCTAGTACGACCGAATGTTGGAGGGAGGATGGAGGGAGTCTGTAAAAAGCTGATCAGATGGCTTTATTGGAGAAGACGGCGTTCCGGCCGTGTTATTGGCCTGATTTACACACGTTCCCCTGGGTGTCGTCCTCTCCTCTCCCCACCTTCCTACTCATGATCATCCCACACTGTCTGCCCCTTCTTTGTTGAAGCACAGCCAAGCAGTGGGGCGTGTGTGTCGGGCAGGCGGGCGGGTCCACCTAAGTCCATGGTGAATACACACATCCCGCCGTTTACCTGTTGTATATTTTAGTCGGCTTAAGATAATTCAGATAGATTTAGATTATGTTAGGCTTATCCAATGCAGCTGTTGCTCTTCCTGTAACAGGCTTCTTACTTTTAGCTCAGGATATTCGCATTCAAATGTATGTTTATACAAAGGGCTTGATTGATGCTAAGTAGCTACCATCAATTGGCAATATTATGACACAACTGCCACAGTTGTATCATAATATGTGACTACAGTATTTTGTGGTTACAGTATTTTGTCACTTAGATAACATTTCTCATGTCTGCCCATATGGAGTGTTTAGGAAGAGATGTACTGTATGAAATCATCTTGCGAGGTTCTTCTAACTCGAGAGCTTCTTTTGACACGCAGCCATCCCACCATCTCTCTGCTCACAATCCTAGTTTTTGTTTATAATCAAAGTAAAGAAGGTCGTTGAGGGTCCAATAGCCCTACAGTATATTGCTCACAATCAGTTTAAACTGGCAATATTTAACCAAATTCACATAGAAATGTTTTGTTATAGATCTGTCATTCTCGTTGAAAGCAAGTCTAAGAAGCGGTAGATCTGTTATGTGCACTATTTCTATGCTTTCCGTTCTTAAGTTTAGTTTTTGCGTCTTACTTTCAGTTTTGTACATCAGCTGAAAATACAATATTTTTGCTTAATGAAAATATATTTCACAGCGGTTTAGATGGCACAATGATTCTCTACACTATACTATAAGCTATACACTATTGCTTATTGTTTCACATAAACTGAAATTAGGCTAACTATTAGAATTTTAGCAGCCAGGAAATGGCTGAGAAATTTCTGCATATTGCACCTTTAAGCATATTCTGTGAATCTCAACCCAAGACCATAATACACTCGTGTCCCTTAAGAAATATCTTTAATTCTCCATCTCCATTTTAATATGTTATATTATAATATCTTATCTCAATGCCGTTCGCCTAAAACAGACTTCATTTCTCCAAACATTTGATCAAATCTGAATTAGAATGTTTTTTTTCTAACATTCCATTCATTTATTCACCTCATCATCATCCTTGTCACGTGGGAGGATAGTAACAGGCCCGTCTGTATTCATTACTGCACACTGTAGCAAAACATTTTGCAACGGAAAACAAGCATTTCTTATTGGACAAGTTCAGTTAGTCCCTCCCGGTTTTCAGTATTTTTTTTCTTCTCTTTGCCGCCTAATAAATACAGCCCATGGGTAGATGGGACCGATGAATATGGATCACTCTGATCTCTCTCTTCCCTCCTCCATTATTTCTGAGTCACCTAGGGCAGCAAGGTGGGGGACGGGGAGAGTGTGAGGCACATGGGCAGAAAATAGTTGTATTTTGTAGTTTATTTTAAAATACCAACATTCAAATCTAATATATTTTTTTGTAGCGTTTCAAATAAAAATAACTATTTTCTTTGATATTCAAATACAGGTCTCAGAAAATCAAGTCATATTTGAAAGTATTTTGAATACCTCTCAGAAAACCATATAATATTTGAAGGTATTTGAATATATGCAAGTTATTTGAAAACAAATCAAATGCGATGACTGCCAAATATTTGTTGAAGAACCAAAAACTTCAACAGTTAGTTGAATTATTATATAATTAAATACATGAAGGACATGGAATCACCTCAACATTAGAGTACAGTGCATTCGGAAAGTATTCAGACCCCTTATTTTTTCCACATTTTGTTTTGTTTCAGCCTTATTCTATAATGCATTAAATAAATAAAAAATCCTCATCAATCTACACACAATACCCCATAATGACAAAGCGAAAACAGTTTTTTTTTAAATGGTCAAAAATATATTACAAATGAAAACAGAAATACTTTATTTACATAATATGGTACTTAATTAGTTGGTTTCTCTATGTGTTCGGTTTAAAAAAATAGATACTTTCTTTTTTCATTTTTTACCCCTTTTTTCACCCCAATTTCGTGGTATCCAATTGGTAGTAGTTACAGTCTTGTCTCATCGCTGCAACTCCCGTACGGACTCAGGAGAGGCGAAGGTCGAGAGCCATGCGACTTCTGAAACACAACCCAACCAAGCCGCACTGCTTCTTGAAACATCAAACCCGGAAGACTGCCGCACCAATGTGTCGGAGGAAACACCGTACACCTGGCGACTGTGTCAGTGTGCACTGCCCGCCACAGGAGTCGCTGGTGTGCAATGAGACAAGGATATCCCTGCCGCCCAAATCCTCCCTAACCCGGACGACGCTGGGCCAATTGTGCGCCGCCCCATGGGCCTCCCGGTCACGGCTGGCTGCGACAGAGCCTGGGCTCGAACCCAGAATCTCTAGTGGCACAACCAGCACTGCGATGCAGTGCCTTAGACCACTGCACCACTCGGGAGGCCAAGGTAGCTACTTTCTGAGTTCTGTATTCACAAAGTTTTGAAAAGTAGTCACTTTCTAAGATCTGTATTCAAATAGTTTCAAAAAGTAATGATTTTTGGGGATCTGTATTCAATTATACTGAACAAAAATATAAATGCAACATGCAACAATTTCAAAGATTTTACTGAGTTAAAGTTCATACAAGGAAACAAGTCAATTGAAATAAATTCATTAGGCCGTAATCTAGGGATTTCACATGACTGGGAATAAAGATATGCATCCCAAACATGCTCAATGGGTGACATGTCTGAGTATGCAGACCATGCAAGAACTTGAACATTTTCAGCTTCCTGGAATTTTGTACAGATCGTTGCGACGTGGGGCCATGCATTATCATGCTGAAACATGAGGTGATGGCGGCGGATGAATGGCAAAATAATAATGGGCCTCAGGATCTCATGATAGTGTATCTGTGCATTCAAATTGCCAACGATAAAATGTTTGTTGTTCATTGTCCGTAGCTTAAGCCTGCCCATACCATAATCCCACCACCACCATGGGGAAATCTGTTCAGTGTTAACATCAGCATATCGCTCGCCCTTATGACGGTTGTGAGGCTGGTTGGACGTACTGTCAAAAAAATAAATATGACGTTGGAGGCGGCTTATGGTAGAGAAATTAACATTCAATTCTCTGGCAACAGCTCTGGTGGACATTCCTGCAGTCAGCATGCCAATTGCACACTTCCTCAAAACTTGAGACATATGTGGCATTGTGTTGTGACAACACTGCACATGTTAGTGGCGTTTTCTATTGTCCCCAGTACAAGGTGCACCTGTGTAATGATCATGCTGTTTAATCAGCTTCTTTTTATGCCACACCTGTCAGATGGATGGATTATCTTGGCAAAGGAGAAATGCTCACTAATAGGGATGTAAACAAATGTGTTCACAATTTATTTTTTATTTTTTGTGAGTATGGAACATTTCTGGGATCTTTTATTTCAGCTCATGAAACATGCGACCAACACTTTACAAGTTGCGTTTATGTTTTTGTTCAGTGTGGTTTCTGACATTGTAGTGTGCATTATTTCTCTGTAATGCACAGAAATAACTAATGGCTATGAAGTTCATTCTTTCATGTTTGAACTAGCCTGGGTACCAGCCTTTTTAGCTGACATGCCACTCCTGTCATTTGTCAAAGGATAGCTATGAGGGATTTGATGAGGTGGGGGTGGGGGGGTTAACTGGTGTTTGGTTATGCCGGCTCTTTTCGGTAAGAGTCCAACATGCAAGCTGTTCAGATTTACAGCTACCACCTTGAATGTGAAATTGAATTATGTTCATTTTTGTTTTTGCTTTCTTGCTTGAGATCATAAAAACGTACATAGAAGTTCGTTTCTGCAATAGAGGTCCAACATACATGCTGTTCAGATTTACAACAGCTAACTTGAATTTGACATTTTAATCATGTGAATCTTTGTTCTGGCTTTCTTACTTGAGTTCATAAAAACATACATAAAATCTAGTTTATGTATCTAAAATATATCGAGAGAAAAAAGTCAGATAAATGTTTCTCAAATATAGTCTGCCTTTATTTACATTTTACATGTATTATATTTTGTTTGTTTCATACTCTAGACCTACATCCTGTTCACTTAAGAGTTGTTATTGGGAGGTATCAATAAAGTTTATTCATTTCCACTACATCCCCTTCTCTCTCTTCGGTCCTGTTCACCAGGTATGGCGCGGTACCATAGCCAGGATGCGTTACCGGCGCATGCGTGCCGCTGTCATCATCCTACGGGCCTACCGGCGCTTCAAAGTCAAGTCTTACATCAAAGACGTCAACCGCAAATTCAAAAACGTGCGCTCCATGAAGGACCACGGCAAGCACGTCAAGTGGCCCACACCGCCCAAAGTCCTGAGGAGGTTTGAAGAGGTGCTGCGGAGCTTCTACAACAGGTGAACAAACAGCACACACACACACACACACACACACACACACACACACACACACACACACCCCCCCGGTTGTAATATGACTTGTCTCACCTCTGTTCAGACAGAACATCAACCCTTGAACACAATGCACTGTAAGCCCTTCCATCGGTATATCATCAGTGTGGTAAGAATTCTGTGGAGTGCCATAGCCAGGGGTGCTGTTTTAAACTCCAACCGGTTTCCTTTGAAGGTGCTTACCCATGTTTCCTCCAGCCTCAGCTCTGTGGTGGACATTGATTTTCCACTATCAAAGCCTCATTCAATACTTTCATCCAGAGAAAGTGAAATTCCACACGTAATGCCTCGAAAGTACAGTTTCAAGGCAGGATGTTTCTTGTCAGAGAGTGCAGCTCCCCAAGAAATCACTGTTCTGCAATATCATCACATCAGAAATAGCCAATCCTGTTATCAAGGCTATAGATTCTACAGTGTCAGAGTCGATATCTTGGCTCCATTGCTATTCCTGTGGGTGTTTCCATGCTGCTTTAGGTGGTGGGCGTGGATGCTGATCAAAGACATGACTCCAGAGGAGAAGCTGCGGATCAGAGCCAAGGGGGCCACCCTGGAGGCCCTCAAGGACCAGCGACCTGACCTGGGGCTGCAGAGGACCTGGGAGGGCAACTACCTGGTGAGTTGAACTGGCTGTGGGGGGGGGGGGGTCTGACACTGTAGCTCTGAGCTCCTCAAAGGAGGAAGTTAGTGGTTGATGTGTGTGATTTTAGTTTTTTATTTGAACGTAGTTGTAAATGTGTGTGTGCGCCGTGTGTATGCGTGCATTGTTGGAACTAAAATACAATGGAAAGAGGTGTGTCTTTGTAGAGTTGATGGTCTTCATGACAGTCTTTGTGTGTGTGTGTGTGTGTGTGTGTGTGTGTGTGTTCAGAAACGAGACAGTCCTGACACAGCGTCCTCCTTCACCTTGGTGTCCAGTGAGCTGCAGCGTAAGGACAAGTTCATGAGAGTTCTCTTCTCCTGCAACGTGCGCAAGGTATGTAGACGCGGACGCGCCACACACACACAATAGAGAATCCGATCACATCTGTTACACACACACACACACACACACACACACACACAATAGAGAATCCGATCACATCTGTTACACACACACACACACACACAATAGAGAATCCGATCACATCTGTTACACACACACATACACTCTCACCTAATTGTCTCTGAGTTTAGCCAACTCCCAGTGCTGTGTGTCTTCTGTGGGGGTGACTGATGAGTACCTTTGTGTTTCTCAGATCAACCGTTTCCACAAGGCAGAGGACCGGGCCGTCCTCATCACAGACCGCCACCTGTACAAGATGGACCCCCAGAAGCAGTACAAGCCTATGAAGAGCATCCCCCTCTACAACGTACGATCATCTCCCCTGTGTTCTTAAAATGTGGTGAATTTGATATTGATGGGAATCTTACTAGCTGCTGCTCCAAACAGCATAATGGATCTCTCTAAATGATTCTCAATTGATAATTAGTAACAGCACGGTTTGAGGAGGAGGAGGAAATTGAACGCTTTGTTGAGATAATGGAATAATTGTCTTTCCCATGTCCTGTTAGACTTCCATTGAAAAAAGATTAGATGGTATTTTGTTTCGCTTTAAATCATCCCTCGTCTATTATTATGCTGTATACGGAGACTGTTATTTGTAGCTAAGGCAACAGCGTTTAAATGTGCAACTCTCCCAATCCTTTTTCCGCTGCATTCATGTTATGTTAAAAACATTCTCACTGATTGGTGGACTATAAGGCACACACAGACTATGAGCCTTGTTTCCATGGTGAGAATCCTCATGGTTGTTTTTAGATTCACAGCAATGCGTCCCTGCTTTTACCCAAAACATCCTGGCTTTTTATCAGAACTCTGTTTATGTAACCTACACCCGCATTTAAACCTCTGTCCTCGTTCCATGTATGAGTCAAAGTGCGCGGCAAAGTATAATCTCTGGTATTACAGTACAGGCAGATACTAACAGTGGGGGGGAGGGAGAGAGAGGGAGGGAGGTAGAAAGTTAAAAAGGTAATCCATCTGACCAGATGTTGTAATGAGTGAGAAATGAGCTGAGGCGTACGATAGCAACTATGACAAGGAACCACGGTGTTCAATCTGAAAAACTGTCAGGAAAGAATTATAGGACGGACACTCCGGTCCTATCGCTGCATCTGGAATGGAAATGGAAAAGCAGGGCTAGGAGGAGAATGGGGTTGGCTGAAGGGCTATCGGCTATTGTTTACACACACACACACGCACGAGAGCCTGGAGAGAGAAAGTGTGTGTGCTGGACACTCAGTCTGAAGCTTCAGTATTGTTAAATGGAACAGACTGGGAGACATAAGAAGACTACTCGGAGAGGTAGAAAATGACGGAACCCACAATACTTACAGTACAGAACGTTGTGTACAGCTACAGTACAGTACCAGTCTGCGTTTGAGCCAATCCGTTGTGTTGTGACAAGGTAGGGGTGGTATACAGAGGATTTGGTAAAAGACCAAGTCCATATTATGTCAAGAACAGCTCAAATAAGCAAAGAGAAACGACATTCCATCATTACTTTAAGACATGAAGGTCAATCCGGAAAGTTTCTTCAAGTGCAGTCGCAAAAACCATTGAGCGCTATGATCAAACAGGCTCTCATGAGGACCGCCACAGGAAAGGAAGACCCAGAGTTACCTCTGCTGCAGAGGATAAGTTCATTACACTTAACTGCACCTCAGATTGCAGGCCAAATAAATGCTTCACAGAGTTCAAGTAACAGACACATCTCAACATCAACTGTTCAGAGGAGACAGCGTGAATCGAGGCCTACATGGTTGAATCGCTGCAAAGAAACCACTACTAAAGGACACCAATAAGAAGAAGAGACTTGCTTGAGCCAAGAAACATGAGCAGTGAACAATAGACTGGTGGAAATCTGAGTCCAAATTTGAGATTTCTGGTTCCAACCGCCGTGTCTTTGTGAAATGCAGAGTAGGTAAATGGATGATCCCCGCATGTGTGGTTCCTGCTGTGAAGCATTGAGGAGGAGGTGTGATGGTGTGGGGGTGCTTTGCTGGTGACACTGTCAGTGATTTATTTAGAATTCAAGGCACACCTAACCAGCATGGCTACCACAGCATTCTGCAGCGATACGCCACCCCATCTGGTTTGAGCTTAGTGGGACTATCATTTGTTTTTTTTAGCAGGTCACTGACCCAACACAACTCCAGGCTGTGTAAGGGCTATTTGACCAAGAAGGAGAGGTGTTGGAGTGCTACATCAGATGACCTGGCCTCCACAATCACCCAACTTCAACCCAATTGAGATGGTTTGGGATGAGTTAGACCGCAGAGTGAAGGAAATCAGCCAACAAGTGCACAGTATATGTGGGAACTCCTTCAAGACTGTTGGAAAAGCATTCCTCATGAAGCTGGTTGAGAGAATGCCAAGAGTGTGCAAAGCTGTCATCAAGGCAAAGAGTGGCTACTTTGAAGAATCTCAAATATAAAATATATTTTGATTTGTTTAACACTTTTTTGGTTTCTACATGATTCCATATGTGTTATTTCATAGTTTTGATGTCTTCACTATTATTCTACAATGTAGAAAATAGTAAAAATAAAGAAAAACCCTTGAATGAGTAGGTGTGTCCAAACTTTTGACTGGTACTGTACATGTATAACATCATGTATTGTAGCTACCCCACACACCCACCTGCACCGGTACACAGACACACACACACACACACCACAACATATTGCATCTATGACATCATATATTGTAACTGCACCCCCCCCCCCCCCCCCCCCCCCACACACACACACACACACACACACACACAATCTTATGACGAAATACTCCATTATTCAGAATGTCATTTATAGGAGCCAGAGAGCTGGTCAAGGTAAAAAAGAGAGTAGATTGGGATGGAGACGTATGGTTGCTAGGGGAGCCAGCGAGGCATGACGAGGAACCGTCGATTACTTGAAGGTCAGATGGAGGGGGAAAGGCCTGTAGATTAGCGAGCTATCTGCGTTGCTGCCACACTAAACCTTGGCTGCCCTTGTGTTTATTTCCTGCCCCTGCAGGAGCCAGCGGCAATTTGTGCATCCCAAATGGCATCCTATTCCCTGTAGTCCATAGGGCTCTGGACGAAAGTAGTCCGCTATGTAGGGAATAGGGTGCGATTTGAGACGCATCCACTAGAAGATGGATAGCTCCCCATACGTCCATGCTACTGAGGAGTCATGGCTGTCTACCTCCGATTTATAGGTCAATTAACCACCACCTTGTGGTGCATACAGCGATCGTTAGTGTGTTAACTGTTGTGTCCTTGTAAAAAAAAAATAATAATATGTTGTAAAAATATCCGTTGTACGTCCCTCTCTACCTCCCTCATCCCTCTTTTTCCCGACACATTCCCTTTGCTTCCTGCCATCTTCCTCCCTCTCCCTCTCTGGCCGTTGCTCTCTCCCTCCGCCGTTGTCATGCCAACTTCCCAGGAGACTGGGTTGTCATGGCGACCATGTGGGGGGGGGGGCAGATCAGCTGATGTTTGGTGTCGTTCAGGCATGTGCACAAATCGCCTGGCTGCTAGATGTGCTCCGCTTTCCAATAGAGGTTATTTGTCTTTCCTCTCACTCTCTTTCACTCTCTCTTTCCATCTCTCCAAACATGCATTGTTTCACCTAGGATTATTTTCATCAGCGGTGGCAAAGTTAGCATGGGTGGGGGGGAGTGGTCTCTGACCTTTTGGTCACAAAGACAAAATGTTGCTGTTTTAAACAAATTTCCTGCAAATTTACACATTTTGCCATGGCTTATGAGTGTTCTTAGGTTATCTCCAACATTGAGTGACTCCAACATCATAACAAAATCAATGGGTTCCTCATGCCATAACATTTTGGGAATTTTTTCTTCTCCCTGACTGTCTAGTTTTTGTTTTGGTGGTTGTTAGTTTTCAAAGATGATCTTATCAATATACTCTGAGTGTACAAAACATTAAGAACACCTTGATAATGTTGAGTTGCACCCCCCCTTTTGCCCTTTTGAACAGCCTCAATTCATCAAAGCATGGACTCTACAAGGTGTTGAAAGCGTTCCACAGGGATGCTGGCCCATGTTGACTCCAATGCTTCCCACAGTTGTGTCAAGTTGGCTGGATGAACTTTTGGTGGTGGACCATTCTTGATACACACGGGAAACTGTTGAGCGTGAAAAACCCAGGAGCATTGCAGTTCTGTCGCCTGGCACCTACTACCATACCCTGGTCAAAGGCACTTAAATATTTTGTCTTGCTCATTCACCCTGATTGAAGTGTATTTACCAGTGACATCAATAAGGGATCATGCCTCAGCACTACCTGGGCTGATGACTCAAGTCCACCTGGTCGTGCTGCTGCTCCAGTTTTAACTGTTCTGCCTGCGGCTATGGAACCCTGACCTGTTCAACGGATGTGCTACCTTGTCCCGGACCTGCTGTTTTTTTTCTTCAGTTGTACAACTGAATGCATTCAACTGAAATGTGTCTTCTGCATTTAACCCAACCCCTCTGAATCATAGAGGGAGGCTGGCTTTATTGACATCCACTTCTTCGGAGCCCGGGGAACAGTGGGTTAACTGCTTTGCTCGGGCAGAACGGCAGATTTTTACCTTGTCAGCTCGGGGATTCGATCCAGCAACCTTTCAGTTACTGGCCCAACACTCGAACCACTAGGCTACCTGCTATCCACCGACACGACATTTACAAAATCAAACAACATCTTGCATAAAAAAACAACTCCATTCTCAGTGTTTCATTACACAATCAATTGATTTTGTATATTTGTAAACAACAGCTGGTGCACGATATCTACGGAAGTCTCAAGGTTTTGTTCGCCTGAGGTAGTGTGGTCTACAGCTTATCACGAGACACTCTATCTACCTAGAGTTTTCATCTGTATTTTTCGTAGCTGTCTACATACCACCACAGACCGATGCTGGCACTAAGACCGCACTCAATGAGCTGTATTCCACCATATGCAAACAGGAAAAATGCTCATCCAGAGGAGGCGCCCAGGGACTTTAATGCAGGGAAACCTAAATCCGTTTTACCAAATTTCATCGGCATGTTAAATGTGCAACCAGAGGGGAGAAAAAGCTCTAGACCACATTTTCTCCACACACAGAGACACGTACAAAGCTCTCCCTCGCCCTCCATTTGGTAAATCTGACCATAATTCTATCCTCCTGATTCCTGCTTACAAGCAAAGATTAAAGCAGGAAGCACCAGTGACTCGTTCAATAAAAAGTGGTCAGGACTGTTTTGCTAGCAGAGACTGGAATATGTTTCGGGATTCTTCCGATGGCATTCAGGAGTACACCACATCAGTCAATGGCTTCATCAATAAGTGCATTGATGATGTCGTCCCCACAGTGACCATACTGTACATACTCCAACCAGAAGCCATGGATTACAGGCAACAGCCGCACTGGGCTAAAGGCTAGAGCTGCCACTTTCAAGGAGCAGGACTTTAACCCGGAAGCTTATAAGAAATCCCGCTATGCCCTCCAACGAACCATCAAACTGGCAAAGTGTCTATACAGGACTAAGATCGAATCATACTACACCGGCTCCGCCGCTCGTCGGATGTGGCAGGGCTTGCAAACCATTACAGACGATAAAGGGAAGTACAGCCAAGAGCTGCCCGGTGACATGAGCCTACCAGATGAGCTAAACTTCTTCTATGCTCGTTTCGAGGCAAATAACCCTGAAACATGCATGAGAGCATCAGCTGTTCCAGACGACTGTGTGATCACGCTCTCCGCAGCCGATGTGAGTAAGACCTTTAAACAGGTCAACATTCACAAGGTCACAGGGCCAGACGGATTACCTGGATGTGTACTCCGAATATGCGCTGACCAACTGGCAAGTGTCTTCACTGACATTTTCAACCTCTCCCTGTCCGAGTCTGTAATACCAGCATGTTTTAAGCAGACCACCATAGTCCTTGTGCCCACGAACACTAAAGTAACCTGCCTAAATGACTACCGACCCATAACACTCATGTCTGTAGCCATGAAGTGATTTGAAAGGCTGGTCATGGCTCACATCAACACCATTATCCCAGAAACCCAAGACCCACTCCAATTTGCATACCGCCCTAATAGATCCACAGATGATGCGATCTCTATTGCACTCCACACTGCCCTTTCCCACCTGGACAAAAGGAACACCTATGTGAGAATGATATTCATTGACTACAGCTCAGCGTTCAACACCATAGTGCCCTCCAAGCTCATCAATAAGCTAAGGACCCTGGGACTAAACACCTCCCTCTGCAACTCGATCCTGGACTTCCTGACGGGCCGCCCCCAGACTGTAAGGGTAGGTAACAACACATCCGCCACACTGATCCTCAACACAGGGGTCCCTCAGGGGTGCGTGCTCAGTCCCCTCCTGTACTCCCTGTTCACTCATGACTGCACCGCCAGTCACGACTCCAACACCATCATTAAGTTTGACCGATGACACAACAGCCTGATCAACGACAAGACAGCCTATAGGGAGGAGGTCAGAGACCTGGCCGTGTGGTGCCAGGACAACAACCTCTCCCTCAACGTGATCAAGACAAAGGAGATGATTGTGGTCTACAGGAAAAGGAGGACCGAGTACGCCCCCATTCTTATCGACGGGGCTGTAGTGGAGCAGGTTGAGAGCTTCAAGTTCCTTGGTGTCCACATCACCAACAAACTAATATGGTCCAAGCACACCAAGACAGTCATGAAGAGGGCACGACAAAACCTCCTCAGGAGACCGAAAAGATTTGTCATGGGTCCTCAGGCCCTCAAAAGGTTTTATAGCTGCAACATTGAGAGCATCCTGACTGGTTGCGTACGGCCCAGTACATCACTGCAGCCAAGCTCCCTGCCATCCAGGACTTCTATACCAGGCGGTGTCAGAGGAAGGCCCTAAAAATTGTCAGACTCCAGCCACCCTCGTCATAGACTGTTCTCTCTGCTACCATGTACCGGAGTGCCAAGTCTAGGTCGAAGAGGCTTCTAAACAGCTTCTGCCCCCAAGCCATAAGACTCCTGAACATCTAATAAAATAATCAAATGGCTACCCAGACCTTTTGCATCGTCTCCCCCGTCCCCCTGTTACCCCCTCTTTTAGGCCTCTGCTACTCTGTTATCTATGCACAGTCATTTTAATAACTCTACCTACATGTACATATTACCTCAATTACCTTGACTAACTGGTGCCCCCCACACATTGACTCTGTACTGGTGCCCCCTGTATGTAGTCTCGCTATTGTTATTTTAATTACTTGTTCCTTTGTTGGTTAGGGGCTTGTAAGTAAGCATTTCACTGTAAGATCTACACCTGTTGTATACAGCGCATGTGACTAATAATATTTGATTTCAATGACTCGAAAAACGCCAATCTGACTGTTTCATTATCCCAACTCATTAGAAAGAAATGAGGCTCGTTCCAATCAATTAACCTGTTCATTTAAATATGCTGTCACAAACACGAGCATGTGGTGTTGGGAGTATACCTGTTGAAATCGTTTCTAAACCCTGGGCTCATTTCACTTTCAGTTATATCGGCTAGCTATTGGTGAAGCAGATAGCTATTGGTGAAGCAGCAAGCTATTGGTTGTTTACCCCTTGACGCGTGTTGCCATGGTGGAGCTGTCACATTTGCTTCATCTGATGGAGATGGAATAATTATTATTTTGTCCCAGTATGATGCTGGTTTAAAGGGGTAATGTTGTGTATTGATATTCTAGTTTTGTCCCTTTAGGGCACCTGTAACCCCCCCCCCCCCTTGCTTACCTACGTTAAAAACACTTGGAATGTTCTTCCTGTAAAACGCATTAAATAATGCCCACGTTAATTTCTACTCCCGTCTCATGTCCTTATATTAGTTGTATAAGTAATACAGTGTGCTATACAACAGGTAATGTGTAAGACTCATTCCATAGTCTACTCTACACTGTGTTTAATGGGGCCTGGACTCACAGAGACTGGGGGAAGGAGTGGAAAGGGGAAGGGCTAGAAAAAGAAAGGTAGGGAGGGATAGAAAGAGATAGAGGGAAAGAAAGTAAGAAACTATAAGCTATGAGCATTAGACCCTAACCTCTGAGCTGTATTGACCTGTGGGAGAGATAGAAAGATAGGGGGGAGAGACAGAGCGGGGTGTCTGAGAGAGAGGTAAAGACACACCATGACCTTTAGGCATAGCCCTAACCTTTAAGCGGTGTTTACCTGTGATGCTATTAAATAGTGGTTAGGGCTAGGTCTAACACATTTGGTGGGGTTTTGCAGAGCTCAGTAAAGCCCAACTACACACCTGCAGAATATTGGCATCTGACCACACTGGCTGGTTCAACAAACCTCGATCAGAAGTCATTGATTAGTCCTGTGGGATCAAGATCAATAACTGAAAACATTTCTATCTTGAAGAAGATATTTGGCCACATTCTTCTCAGCCTCTATGAGCAAACACATTTTGTTATTTTACAAACACAGTTCTGCTCGGTTCAGTTCATATTTATTTAACAGTATAATATCTTCATTATGTTCCTTAGAGATGTTATGTTCCGTTAAATAAAAAAATCACACCAGGAACAGTAGCAGCCAGACGTTACACACAGAACTTTGTGGTTTTACCTATCTGTTGCAGTCTATGAAGGAGCATGTCAGAATAACCCCTGGTCCCTTTCCTTACTAAGCAAATGAGGGGTGATGGATTGCAATTTTGATTCAGTCTGAGAACCGCTAGTGTATTGCTGTGTCCATTGAGCTGCGCTAACTCAAACTCCCCTGGTGTGTGTGTGTGTGTGTCTGCGTGCTTACGTGTGTGTCCTCTCTCTCTGTCCTACCAGGTGACTGGGATCAGTGTGTCCCCTGGTAAGGATCAATTGGTGGTGTTCCACACTAAGGACAGCCGGGACCTGGTGGTTTGTCTAAAGGGCATGGTGCCTGCCGGGGACAGTCGCATTGGAGAGCTGGTGGGCACCCTGCTCAGCCACTTCAAAAGGTAACCAGTGGGTGTTTATGTGTGCCATGCATGTGTCTGCCTTTCTGTCTGTTGGTCGGTCGGTCAGGTGGTCGGTCGGTCAGTGGGTGAGTCTATCTTTCTAGTCGTCTTTCTGTCTCCGTATGTTTGTGACGTGTGTCTGCAGGGAGCCATAGAACCAGTACAGCTATACAGAACCTATCCTCCGCAGGAGGTTAGTGGCACCTTAATTGGGAAGGACGGGCTCATGGTAATGACTGGAGCGGAATCGGTGGAACGAAATGAAATCCATGGTTTCCATGTGTTTGATGCCTTTCCATTCACTCCGTTCCAGCCATTAACATGTGCCGTCCTCCCCTCAGCAGCCTCCTGTGCTCTCCTGTAAGCAAAGTCCAGTACTTTCTGTATGGTGCATTCTCTCAGATGTGCAGACAGGAAAGGAGATTATGGTCCAGGCCAGCCCCCACCTACTGTGTTACTTACTCAGTGTCCCTTCGGTCACCCCTGGAAAAACTGCACACGCAGCAGATTTCAACTGCTCTACTGTCCCATCTGATATGGTACTGTACATCTATTATATACCAGGGCTTGACATTTCACTTTTTTCTACACTTGTCCTTTGGACAAGGAAGACAGATTTATTTTACTTGTCCAAAAGCTCAAGTCACTTGTCCCCCCCCCCCCCCAAAAAAAGTAGTTGTATGAAGAAAGGAACCCCTTTACAAAATACAATGCATTACTATCTTTTTTTTACCACAGAGAATCAGACAAAAATGTAAGTTACACTCTGCCTGTTGGCTTCTTTGCATATTCAAGGCTGTCTCAAAATACAACACTGCCCCTTTAAGGCTCTCCTGGAAGATGGTTGGCCACCCTAGGTAGCCTATCAAATATTACAACATTACAATTATAACCAAATACTTTGTATGTCTTTTATAAAATAATTCTCTCCAGGGCTGGTAATTAAAGGTGTCCCGTTGTCCCTTGGATGATTAAAAATATGTCTACGGTTCAAAAGTTCTGGGACGACAGATCCAAAATTCATACCGCTGAACATAAAGAAAATAAAAAAGCAATGAGGGAGATGCAACAGGTCAGACCGTTTATCTTAAAATGTTGATGAAGTTGTATTTCTTCATATTATAAGATCAACAATGTGCCCATGGCTGTAGGCTACGCACTAATGTTCCAAATTGCTATTAGCGTCAAAACACCGCTCTCAGAAGTGCACCGCACGCACGAGTGGTTTCATTTGACAGAGATTAAAATATCCGTTACAAATGAAGAGAGGAGATCTAAAGATGCATCAACTAGCGTGGGTTACTAATATGACTAGGATTATGCCTTTTGCTGCTGCACGATCAAATAAAGTTGATTTGAAAACCAATCTTAACGTGAAAAATGCTGGTTTCAATGACATATTAAGTGTTTAAGTAATTCCCTCAACATTTAGTCGTATTTTGACTAGGCTAGGCTACTTTGAAACAAGGTAAGACATGCTTCATAAAAGGACATTAAATATCCAGGTTTTAAACAAGTATGTATATCTTTAAATAGTTTCACATATGCTGACCACCTTTGCTCAGATTCAAGGTGGATGATGTGTGGTGCGCGTCAGGCACTGTCCTTCACTCTCCGGTCTTCTGACCGTTTGATCTGAACCAACCGTGCCTTGAGAACGTCAACGAAATCGAGCCTTTTAGACGTTAATGGTAATTATCCTTCATTATACTTGTCAAACCTGACTGGCGTTTAGCCTATATTTATGTAATTAAAAGTCTCATTAAAGTTTGGCTCCATTTTCTGGCACCTTCCTCATGTCAGCATCGGTTTGGACGCGAGGCTGTAGCCAATATGCATATCACCTACACATTGATTTGTATATTATTCCAATGCTTGTGATTTGTGTGATTTTCATTGTTTTGTTTTTTTTGCTTGTCCATTCCAGACATCTTAAATCTACATTCTTCTTGTGCGACAATTATTTATTTTTTTACTTGTCCTGGACAAGAGAACAAGCATTAATGTCATATTATTTTTATGTTGGGGCTTGTATGATAGTTGAGTAATGTATGATAGATGATTGCAGCATGTTTACCCAGCTGTAGAATACCTACATTATAATTAAGCCAAGGCACTTTATCATATCCTTGCTCTGGTCTATTTTGTGGGGGAATGTGCCTGAACACGCCTCTGCTCCGATGCTATCATGTCTCATTGTATACGCGCTCTCAGCGAGAGAGAGAGAAAAAGCCCTCTGCCATTGGGTTCCTCTTAATTGGTCTCCATGTGCTTCCTATAGAGGCCCATCTATCACAATGAAACATGGCCAGAACAAAAGGCCACGCCGAGACATCTCAGTGTGTGTGTCCATGTACACTGAGTACGACAAACATTAGGAACACCTTCCTAACATTGAGCTGCAACCCCCTTTTAACCTCAGAACAGCCTCAATTCGTCAGGGCATGGACTCTACAAGGTGTCGAAGGCGTTCCACAGGGATGCTGGCCCATGTTGACTTCAATGCTTCCCACAGTTGTGTCAAGTTGGCTGGATGTCCTTTGGGTGGTGAACCATTCATGATACACACGGGAAACTGTTGAGTGTGAAAAACCCAGCAGCGTTGCAGTTCTTGACACAAACTGGTGCGCCTGGCACCTACTACCATACCCCGTTCAAAGGCACTTAAATCTCTTGCCTTGCCCATTTACCTTCTGCATGGCACACCTACACAATCCATGTCTCAAGGCTTAAAAATCAATCTTTAACATGTCACCTACCCTTTATCTATACTGATTTGAAGTGGATTTAACAAGTCACATCAATAAGGGATATATGTGCCCTACACATCCCTGTAGATGTAACCTGTAATCTGTCCTTCAGCGTGGTGCACAGCCCACACAATACTGATCAGAGCGCCATAGAGCTTACATCACACACAGGGACCCAGAGTCAATGGCTGGCTTTTTTATTCCCCAAATGTACAGCATGTGTAGTGCAGAGTGATAGTGACACTAAGTTTAAGGCGCACTCCAAATAACACTGGTTCTTTCTCTGTGTAGTTAGTGTATGAGAGTTCCAACTTTCAATATGGAGGCTTATTTCACTGGGGGGTTCAGAATTTGTCCCCTCAAAAGACTACTTTTCAGATTGAGTTCACGACTTGACTGGTTTGTTCATGAAATGTCAAAGCTGTCATATTTTACGAGTAGATAGGCGCCCTCTCAGAATGTATCGGGGCCAAATCTGTTGAGAGTAAAACAGACGCGGCGAATTCTGCTCCACATATGAATAAGAGCATAACCCTCTTATCGGCTGTGACGCACAACAGTTGTCTAGAAATTCACAAATAGTCCAGCCGCTTCTGCATGAAAACGGATTATATCCCCGTGCTCTCACTTCCTCCCTCGCTCTTTTCCTTTCTCATCCCTTTTTCCTTTTTTGTCATTCCCCTATTTTCATTCCTCTTCTTTGTACCTCCGTCTCTCTCTCCCTGTTTATCTTCCTCTCTCTCTCTCTGTTTATCTTCCTCTCTCTCTGTTTCTCTTCCCTCTCTTGCTCTCTCTGTCTTCCTCACTCTCTCGCTCTCTTCCTCTCTCGCTCTCTCTCTCTCTGTTTCTCTTCCCTCTCTCTCTGTTTCTCTTCCCTGTCTCTCTGTTTCTCTTCCTCTATTTGTTTCTCTTCCTCTCTCTCTTTCTCTTACCCCCCCTCCCTTTCCCCCATCCCTCCCTCTCCTCTCTCCTCCTTCCCTCCCTACCCCTCTCCCTCCAACTCAGAAGAGGAGAGATTAAATATTTAAGGTGATGAGCTGCTCTACTCTGCTCTCTCTCCTATATTTAGCCCAGACCTCTGTTCTATTGACATGCACCCCACTGCAGCACAACACAACACACCACAACTCTTAAGTAGAATCAGGTGTGTTACTGCAGGGCTGGATCAAAAGCCTGTATGCATAACCAGTAAGTTTTTATATTTACGTTTGAGTCATTCAGCAGACGCTCCTATCCAGAGCGACTTACAGGAGCAATTATGGGTTAAGTGCCTTGCTCAAGGGCACATCGGCAGCTTTCCAGGAGGAGGATTTGCCACTGCTTATACATGCAGTACATTACAGTCGACTGTATATGACCCTGATACACACTGAGTGTCCAAAACATTAGGAACACCTGCTCATTCCATGAAAGACTGACTGACCAGGTGAAAGCTATGATCCCTTACTGATGTCACTTGTTAAATCCACTTCAATCAGTGTAGATGAAGGCGAGGAGACAGGTTAAAGAAGGATTTTTAAGCCTTGAGACAAATTGAGACATGGATTGTGTATGTGTGCCATTCAGAGGGTGTATGGGCAAGACAAATGATTTAAGTGCCTTTGAGCGGGGTATGGTAGTAGGTGCCAGGATCACCGGTTTGTGTCAAGAACTGCAACGCTGCTGTGTTTTTCTCACTCAACAGTTTCTCATGTGTATCAAGAATGGTCCACCATCCAAAGTTCATCCAGACAACTTGACACAACTGTGGGAAGCATTGGAGTCAACATGGGCCAGCATCCCTGTGGAACGCTTTCGACACCTTGTAGAGTCCATGTCCTGACGAATTGAGGCTGTTCTGAGGGCAAAAGGGGGGATGCAACTCAATATTAAGGTGTTCCTAATGTTTCGTACAGTCAGTGTACATTACATGTGCATTACATTCAGCTTACCCGATCACTAGTTCACGCCTGTCCTAAAAATAGCCTCCTTGTTAATTATTCATTTCTCTCAGGAATTATAAAGAAGCTAAATCGGCGAAAGACCAGCAATACACAAACTCTGTCTTCACGTCCAAATTCCAACGTCTAGCTATGTTTATCTACTCTATGTCCGTCTGATTCGGACTCGGACCTACTTCACTACTTTCCCATATAGTGACGGTTCCCTTTGTTCTGGTTTCTAAACTATACATTGTGCTCCAGTGGAACCCGATCCAATGAGAAAGTTCCACTGTGAGATGTGTTAGTCCCTGACAGAGATGACTCTGTCGCGGTTGTCTCTGTCCTAGATGTAGCTTTGTTTCGCCGTTGTGTAGCGCTGTATTTGAACTACTGGGTTCTGAGAAAAGAGCGTTCTGTGCCAGGTTGTCTTGCTGTTTCAGTGACTACTGTAAGTCCAGAAAGTATTGACACGGGGGATGGAGGGAGAGATCCTTGTGAAGGCAAACGATGGATGGATGAGTGTGTGTCTCTATCCCTGTCTCTTCCTTCATTCTCGCTCGCTCTCTCTCGTGCTCTTCTCGCCCTCTCTTTCTTCATGCCCTCTCTTCTCGGTCTCTCTTCTCTATCACTCTTTCCTCCCAACTCTCTCACCCTCTGTTTCTTCCCTCTCGCTCTCTTTCTTCCCTCTCGCTCTCTTTCTTCCCTCTCGCTCTCTTTCTTCCCTCTCGCTCTCTTTCTTCCCTCTCGCTCTCTTTCTTCCCTCTCGCTCTCTTTCTTCCCTCTCGCTCTCTTCTTCCCTCTCGCTCTCTTTCTTCCCTCTCGCTCTCTTTCTTCCCCGCTCTCTTCTTCCCTCTCGCTCTCTTCTTCCCTCTCGCTCTCTTTCTTCCCTCTCTCTCTTTCTTCCCTCTCGCTCTCTTTCTTCCCTCTCGCTCTCTCTTCCCTCGCTCTCTTCTTCCTCTCTCTCTTCTTCCCTCACCCTCTCTTTCTTCCCTCTCTCTCTTTCTTCCCTCACCCTCTCTTTCTTCCCTCTCTCTCTTTCTTCCCTCTCGCTCTCTTTCTTCCCTCTCGCTCTCTTTCTTCCCTCTCGCTCTCTTTCTTCCCTCTCGCTCTCTTTCTTCCCTCACCCTCTCTTTCTTCCCTCTCGCTCTCTTTCTTCCCTCTCGCTCTTTCTTCCCTCTCGCTCTCTTTCTTCCCTCTCGCTCTCTCTTTCTTCCCTCGCTCTCTCTCGCTCTCTCTCGCTCTCTCTCTCCAGGAATTCTCCCACTGTGTAGATGAATGGTGTTATTCTGGGCCCAGCCTAACCCGGTAATAAGAAGGAAAGCGTAACTCGCTTAATAGCACTAGGGAGAGACAGGAAGAGAGGGTGCTCGACAGACTAAAGATATGAGACACTCTGCACTGTTATACTGTTCAGGTCTGTGTGACACCAGTTATTGGACTTAACTGTTTGCTTTGTCTTTCTATCATTTTGTTGTTTCGTTTCATTCAAGTTCTCTTCTTTTGTTCTTTCTCTCTCTCTTCCCCCCCCCCATCTCTCTCACTCTCCCTCGTCATTCCCTTTTTATGTGTCACAGATTGAGGTTGGCCCAGATTTGACAGGGCAGCGTAGTTACATGATTAGTTCAAGCCCTCAGTTCAGCCCCAGGTCAGAACATAACCAACGAGCTACATCAGATCAATACAGAGGCTATGGGCTTCATACTGCTGACTCATTCACAGCAGAGAGAGAGAGAGAGAGAGAAGAGTAACATTGATCTGTGGCTTGTTGTCGGTCATGTAGCAGAAGTCTGAGGCCCCTGATTGCTCTGGCGAATCCTCTCTGCTCTCCTCCCCGGGCAGAGAAGTAGGCATCTGTTTTCCTTTTCGGAGAAAGACGACCCGTTAAGTTTGTGTTATTGCAGTGTCAGTACAACGGAAGTGTGATGAATATTCAAACCTTGAAGAAGTGCTGCTCAGCGTGAACAAATGTGCCGTGTTGCACTTTCCTGTGTAATTTGAGATGGCATCGTCATCATCATGTTTAAAGACACTAAGACAGACAGAGTCGGTGTGCTGCTAACTGGTGATTTTGTCTCCCTACACCATCAAGGTCACCCTTTATGCTGAGTGGAGCATTTCAGACTTAAGGAAGTCATGCTCCCCTCCACTCCCTCTCCTTTATCCCTCCTTCACTCCCTCCCACTTTTACCCCTCCCTCTCTTGCCCCCCCTTGTTTGTCAGCTTTCCTCCCCTTTTTTCCTCTATCCCTCCTACTCGCCCTCCCTCCCTGTGCGGTGTTGCAGATGCAGTTGCCATAGCGACCAGCCGATCCATGTTTGTCTGATATTTAGTCCAATAATAACCCTGCTGGCTGAGAACTAACTCATCTCCTCTGGGGGGGGGGGGGGGAGAAGGAGAGAGGAAAAGGATGGAGAGAGGCAGAAAAACAGTGTCAGAGAGGTAAACAGAAGCTGTAGGAAGGACAAAGGGGGGAGAGGGAGAAACAGGGGGCTCGAGGGAGGGAGAGTATTATTTATTTTTAAAGCTCATCTTTTTTTGTTGTTGCCATGAATGGATCTGTCTCCATCCTTATACATTATCCAGGTGATGGATTGAATGATATTCCTGTCATTTAAAACGGTGCAGAGCACCAATGATAGACAGCCATATAAACACTAATTTGCCTTCCAAAAACATGCGGTAAAATTGTGTTTTTGCTACCTCCTGCATAAATGGATGGACGTGGTGTGTGCGTGTGTTTGCGTGTGTGTCATCATAACACACTTACATGTGGCTACAGCCACCACACACACACTGTTTTTGCTGAACAGTAGAGAGTCCTGCTCTGTTTTATATTTTATATCATCCTGGGGGGTCGGTTGGTTGGTGGAGTGATTGAAGGGGAGGGGTGTAGACTGAGTGTGTGTGTGTGTGTGTCTGAGAGAGATGGGATCTGACCTAGTTTCCCTCTGCGTGGGTCCCTGCACCACTGCAGTGCTGTCTGCCTGCCCGCCAACCAAACAACCAGTAAGAGACGCAGTGAGGTGCAGGTCAACAGGCCTCTACCATGCTCATAGAGTGGTGCTGCGGCCCCAGACATCCCCTCCCCTGACTGGAGTGAAAGGTCCCTGGCCTCCCCTCTATACCTCCAGCCTTTCCACCTACGCTCACACAGAGACACCCATGTACTCTACCATCTTGCTGCAAGCCTCTCGATCCTTGTACACTATACCGAGATGTAGCCCCCGCTTGACCTTTACCCTCCACTCTTTTTCCTGATCATTCTCATCCTTCTCATCCCTCGCTTCTTCCCATTCGTCTTTTCCCCCTGTCACCTCCAGCTTGGGCCTGATCAACTCTATTATCTCGGTTCCAAACGCAACCTCGTCCCCTTCCCCCATGTTACTCGAACCCGTGAAGCATCGATAAGCTGGAATGAATGGCGTCTTCGTTGATCTATTGATTTTGGCTGGGGTGACAAAGTGAGAGCCAGGCCTCTTTTAAAAGGGAGCGGTCGCTCCATCTGTAATGAAGAAACTCATGGAAGACACTCCTCTTGCTTTTCTTTCCCTCCGCTTGGCTCATCCTCATCGATATATTGATTTCCCTAATGGTCCTTCAGTGGTCCAGCCACCCATGTGATTATACTGG
Organism: Salmo salar; assembly: GCF_965601325.2. Lineage (NCBI taxonomy): Eukaryota > Metazoa > Chordata > Actinopteri > Salmoniformes > Salmonidae > Salmo > Salmo salar. The sequence continues at coordinate 57,792,995 of NC_138309.1, read as the reverse complement.
GTGTTTCAGAAGACGAGAGAGACACGAGGGATTCTGGTTCATTGACCAGTGTCATGCTAGGCCTATTGAACAGAACGGGGAGAAGAGAAACTGTAGAATTTGAAGAGCCAGGCGTGATGGTTTAAGATGGACGGAGACTCCTGTTGTGAAGCCATTGTGGCTCCAGCAGTGTGAAGACTCAGCTGTCCGTGTAGAGTGTGTACTACTATCAACGGTCCCTCAGGGGAAGTGGCCCCTTGCTTTGTCCACTTCCGGGACGTATCACCGTCATTGACCCTGCTGATCGTCTAAAGGAGGTTCCCATGTGGCGCAGCGGTCTAAAGCACTGCATCTCAGTGCTAGAGGCGTCACTACAGACCCTGGTTCGATTCCAGGCTGTATCACAACCGGCCCTGATTTGGAGTCCCATAGGGCGGCGCACAATTGACCCAGCGTCATCCGGGTTAGGGTTTGGCCGGGGTAGGCCATCATTGTAAATAAGAATTTGTTCTTCACTGACCTAAATAGAAATAAACAATAAAGAGAGGATCTCGACACCGATGACAGCCGAAGAGGGGATGTGTGTCTTTGTCTAGGAGTCTGTCTAGGAGTACTGATGAATACTCTGTACCACCCTTGATAATAATAGTGACTCTACCCTTATGGGAGTAGAGCTGTTCTCACTTTGCCATGCGTTAAACGTGTTCTGTTCACACTGACGTTATCAGTCCCAGCAGTAGGCATGATGAGACGATTCATGTAGTGGTGGATCCAATCCAACTGTTGAAGTCCTATTGGAAGTGGATTTTTACTATTGGTAGTCCCTCCTGTTCAATTATCGTGCTCTTATAATGCATTCATATTTCATATCATGTTCTCTGAAGCACATTAAATAAACCCTTATTGTCAGCGAAGGTTGTAACGAACGGCGGCACAATACACGTGTCCTTCAGGACCAGCTGACCCTCCACTGTCACGACACATTTTTTATTTTTTTTAATTTAATTAGGCAAGTCAGTTAAGAACAAATTCTTATTTACATTGACGGCCTAGGAACTGCCTTGTTCAGGGGCAGAACAAGATTTTTACCTTGTCAGCTCGAGGATTCGATCTAGCAAACTTTCGGTTATTGGCCCAACGCTCTAACCACTAGGCTGCCTGCCACCTCACATGATTAACAGTGTAGAGTTACATTATAGGATCTCTATAGTTAAGGCCTCTTGACCCCTCCCTCCACCGCTACTGTACATTAGGCACTTAGCTGACCTAGGCTACAGTGGCTTTGATCAACAAGCTCCTTGGCAGCCTCACTGCACGGCTCCACTGCTAGGCTGCTTTCTCTCTCTCTCTGTGTGTGTGTGTGTGTGTGTGTGTGTGTGTGTGTGTGTGTGTGTGTGTGCTATTGTGTGCTATTGTGTGTTATTGTGTGCTTGTCTCTCTCCTCCCTCTTTCTTTCTCTTTCCTTCAGATTGATTGTGTTCTTCCTCTTCTACTCCTCCTCTACGTTCAGGGGTCTTTGATCAATAGACTTTTTGCTGCTAAGACATTTTTAAATGACCTACTTAGTAATCTCCCCCATTTTAGAGTATATCGCTCTTCTTTTCATGAAAAAATGGTGGACGAAGAGACATAGAGGAGGAGAGGAAGATATCCGCACTCACAGCTTACTAAATATTGTAATGGTTTTTGGGCTGTTTTGAAGGGTTGGAGTTCCTGCATTTGAGCAGCTCCATTTTTTGTTGTTGCTTCCTGTTGTTGTTTTCTCTGTGGTTTAATATCACATTGGATGTTTTGGGGCAGAAAAGGCTGGAAGAGACATGTCTGAGAAGAAACTGAGAGGAGGTGTAATTCGGCGAGACAGCGGAAGTATTGGCTAATGGCTACCTTGTTGTGATTTCAGTTGAGTCACCGAGACTCTATATTCATACCTTCAACTGTAAAGTGAACAATGAAGTTGAAATCACTCCAACATCATCTCACTAACCATCTCTTTCTGACCTGTAGCGCTGCCGATGCCAGCGGAACTGCTTTAAACTATGAATCACTCTCTCTGTTGTGACGTGACTGAAGGACATTTCTAAACCCGCTGTGCCGCCAGGCTCGAACCATTAGCGACCTGAAAGAGGTGTGTTTATTTTTCCTTTCTTCTCCAGCGGGATGTCTAGGTTGGAGCTGGCTGGGAACACGGGAGATGTGTGAGAGAGCGGATGCAGATCCATTGGGAGGGATAGGGTGGATGGTTGAGGTGGAAATGACAGCTGTAGAGACCCTTTTATCCACCATTTCTATTCCTTCTCTCCCCCCTCCTTCCTTATACCTCCTCCTCGGGCTGGATTATGTTTGCTCGTGTTGTGGAAGACTGGATTGGGGGTTGGCCGCGTGGTTTGTGTGTTGAATTTGTGAGAGGAGTTGGCTATCTATCAGATACATGTGGGCCATTGTTCCGTCTCGACACTCTCCTACCCCCAGCCGCTCCCCCTCAGACAATAGTAATAGGCAGAAATACATGAGCATACTGTCCCCAAATCAAATCAAACTTTATTTTCCACATGTGCCGAATACAACAAGTGTAGACTTTACCGTGAAATGCTTACTGACAAGCCCTTAACCAACAGTGCAGTTCAAGAAGAAGAAAATATTTACCAAGTAGGCTCAAATTTAAATAAATAATAAAAAGTAACACAATAAGAGTAACAGTAACGAGGCCATATACAGGGGGTACCGGTACCGAGTCAGTGTGCGGGGGTACAGGCTAGTTGAGGTAATCTGTACATGTAGGTGGGGGCGAAGTGACTATGCATAGGTTACAAACAAACAGCAAGTAGCAGCAGTGTACAAGAGGCGGGGTCAATGTAAATTGTCCGGTGGAGATTTTTATGAATTGCTCAGCAGTCTAATGGCTTGGGGATAGAAGCTGTTGAGGAGCCTTTTGGTCCTAGACTTGGCGCTCCGGTACCGCTTGCCGTGCGGTTGCAGAGAAGGCAGTCTATAACTTGGGTGACTGGAGTCTCTGACAATTTTATGGGCTTTCCTCTGACACCGCCTATTATATAGGTCCTGGATGGCAGGAAGCTTGGCCCCAGTGATGTACTGGGCCGTTCGCACTACCCTCTGTAGCATCTTACGGTCAGATGCCGAGCAGTTGCCATACCAGGCGGTGATACAACCGGTCAGGATGCTCTCGATGGTGCAGCTGTAGAACCTTTTGAGGATCTGGGGGCCCATGCCAAATCTTTTCAGTCTCCTGATGGGGAAAAGGTTTTGTCGTGCCCTCTTCATGACTGTCTTGGTATGTTTGGACCATGATAGTTCGTTGGTGATGTTGACACCAAGGAACTTAAAACTCTCGACCCTCTCCACTACAGCCCCATTGATGTTAATGAGGGCCTGTTCAGCCCTCCTTTTCCTGTAGTCCACGATCACTTTGTCTCGCTCACATTGAGGGAGAGGTTGTTGTCCTGGCACCACACTGCCAGTTCTCTGACGACCTCCCTACAGTGAGAGAAAAAAGTATTTGATCCCCTGCTGATTTTGTACGTTTGCCCACTGACAAAGAAATGATCAGTGTATAATTTTAATGGTAGGTTTATTTGAACAGTGAAAGACAGAATAACAACAACAAAAATCCAGAAAAACGCATGTCAAAAATGTTATAAATTGATATGCATTTCAATAAGTATTTGACCCTGTCTCAATCAGAAAGATTTCTGGCTCCCAGGTGTCTTTTATACAGGTAACGAGCTGAGATTAGGAGCACACTCTTAAAGGGAGTGCTCCTAATCTCAGTTTGTTACCTGTATAAAAGACACCTGTCCACAGAAGCAATCAATCAATCAGATTCCAAACTCTCCACCATGGCCAAGACCAAAGAGCTCTCCAAGGATGTCAGGGACAAGATTGTAGACCTACACAAGGCTGGAATGGGCTACAAGACCATCGCCAAGCAGCTTGGTGAGAAGGTGACAACAGTCGGTGCGATTATTCGCAAATGGAAGAAACACAAAAGAACTGTCAATCTCCCTCGGCCTGGGGCTCCATGCAAGATCTCACCTCGTGGAGTTGCAATGATCATGAGAACGGTGAGGAATCAGCCCATAACTACACGGGAGGATCTTGTCAATGATCTCAAGGCAGCTGGGACCATAGTCACCAAGAAAACAATTGGTAACACACTGCGCCAGGAAGGACTGAAATCCTGCAGCGCCCGCAATGTCCCCCTGCTCAAGAAAGCACATATACATGCCCGTCTGAAGTTTGCCAATGAACATCTGAATGATTCAGAGGACAACTGGGTGAAAGTGTTGTCGTCCGATGAGACCAAAATGGAGCTCTTTGGCATCAACTCAACTCGCCGTGTTTGGAGGAGGAGGAATGCTGCCTATGACCCTAAGAACACCATCCCCACCGTCAAACATGGAGGTGGAAACATTATGCTTTGGGGGTGTTTTTCTGCTGAGGGGACAGGACAACTTCACCGCATCAAAGGGACGATGGACGTGGTGATGTACCATGTACCGTCAAATCTTGGGTGAGAATCTCCTTCCCTCAGCCAGGGCATTGAAAATGGGTCATGGATGGGTATTCCAGCATGACAATGACCCAAAACACACGGCCAAGGCAACAAAGGAGTGGCTCAAGAAGAAGCACATTAAGGTCCTGGAGTGGCCTAGCCAGTCTCCAGACCTTAATCCCATAGAAATTCTGTGGAGGGAGCTGAAGGTTCGAGTTGCCAAACGTCAGCCTCGAAACCTTAATGACTTAATGAAGATCTGCAAAGAGGAGTGGGACAAAATCCCTCCTGAGATGTGTGCAAACCTGGTGGCCAACTACAAGAAACGTCTGACCTCTGTGATTGCCAACAAGGGTTTTGCCACCAAGTACTAAGTCATGTTTTGCAGAGGGGTCAAATACTTATTTCCCTCATTAAAATGCAAATCAATTGATAAAATTTTTGACATGCGTTTTTCTGGATTTTGTTGTTTTTCTTTCTCTCACTGTTGAAATAAACCTACCATTAAAATTATAGACTGATCATTTCTTTGTCAGTGGGCAAACGTACAAAATCAGCAGGGGATCAAATACTTTTTTCCCCTCACTGTATAGGCCGTCTCATCGTTGTGTCGTCAGCAAACTTAATGATGGTTGTTGGAGTAGTGTTTTGCCATGCAGTCGTGGGTGAACAGGGAATACAGGAGGGGACTAAGTACACACCCCTGAAGGGGCCCCAGTGTTGAGGATCAGCGTGGCAGACGTATTGTTGCCTACTCTTACCACCTGGGGGCGGCCTGTCGGGAAGTCCAGGATCCAGTTGCAGAGGGAGGTGTTTAGTCCCAGAGTCCTTAGCTTATTGATGAGCTTCGTGGGCACTATGGTGTTGAACACTGAGCTGTAGTCGATGAACAGCATTCTCACATAGGTGTTCCTTTCGTCCAGGTGAGAAAGGGCGGTGTGGAGTGCGATTTGAGATTGCGTCATCTGTGGATCTATTGGGGCGGTATGCGAATTGGAGTGGGTCTAGGGTGTCCGGGAGGATGCTGTTGATGTGAGCCATGACCAGCCTTTCAAAGCACTTCTTGGCTAGCTGACGTGAGTGCCACGGGGCGGTAATCATTTCGGCAGGTTACCTTCGCTTCCTTGGGCACAGCGACTATGGTGGTCTGCTTGAAACATGTAGGTATTACAGACTCGGTCAGGGAGAGGTTGAAAATGTCAGTGAAGACATGCGTGCGCACACACACTCACGTGCACACACACACACACACACACACACACACACACACACACACACACACACTCAGTATTGATCAGAGGAGGCTGGCGGGTTTTATTTTAGAACTGCTGTTAAGGAAAGCAGGGAAATACGATCTGACAGGCGAACAGTGGGGGTTTCTCTCCCTCTCTGATCCACATCAACAGCACCCTATGGAGCCCCTCCCTCGGGGCAGGCGTGCTGCTCTTGGCATAGAACCTGCACTCTTGTTGAGCATCTGGTCTGTCTTTGTCTCTGCCACAGACAGTCTATTCACATGCACTGTCCAGATTTGCAGTAATCTGCCCATATTTGCATCATACCACAAGTCCTCTGTCGTTAGTTAGCTTGATAGGTATTTCCCAGCATAGCACTTTGAAAGGGACTTTAAATTCTCTCAGAGAAGATTTTAATAGGTTTAAATATAACCTATGCATATCAATTATTTTACGCTGAACAAAAATATAAACGCAACATGTGAAGTGTTGGTCCCATGTTTCATGAGCTGAAATAAAAGATCCCAGAAATGTTCCATACGCACGAAAAGCTTATTTCTCTAAAACGTTGTGCACAAATCTGTTTACATCCCTGTTAGTGAGCATTTCTCCTTTGCCAAGGTAATCCATCCACCTGACAGGTGTGGCATAACAAGAAGCTGATTAAACAGCATGATCATTACACAGGTGCACCTTGTGCTGGGGCCAATAAAAGGCCACTATAAAATGTGCAGTTTTGTTACACAACACAATGCCACAGATGTCTCAAGTTGAGGGAGCGTGCAATTGGCATGCTGACTGCAAGAATGTCCACCAGAGCTGTTGCCAGAGAATTGAATGTTCTTTTCTCTACCATAAGCCACCTTCAACGTCGTTTTAGAGAATTTGGCAGGAGGTCCAACTGGCCTCACAACCGTAGACCACGTGTAACCACGCCAGCCTAGTACCTCCACATCCGGCTTCTTCACCTGCGGGATCGTCTGAGACCAGCTACCTGGACAGCTGATAAAACTGATGACTATTTCTTTCTGTAATAAAGCCCTTTTGTCGAGAAAAACTCATTTTGATTGGCTGGGCCTTGCTTGGGTGGGACAGTCTCCCAAGTGGGTGGGCGTATGCCCTCCCAGGCCCACCCATGGCTACGCCCCTGCCCAGTCAAGTGAAATCCATAGATTAGGGCCTAATGAATTCATTTAAATTGACTGATTTCCTTACATGAACTGTAATTCAGTAAAATCATAAATATTGTTGCATGTTGAGTTTAGATTTTTGCTTAGTATATAACCTAATCCTGAGCCCAGAGTCTTCTGCAAGCCACAGTGGCTTTGCTGAGTGACTTTACCTGTATCTCTTAAGTTTGGGAAGTTCTCATATATTTTGCAGGAGACAGGAGAGCTTGGCTCTGAGACAAAAACACTCCTAAAAGGATGAGTCAGCTGTGTTGCCTGGATGCAGATAGGTTGTCCTGTCAGTCCCCAACCTCTAAGAAGATTCCCTACTTCTCTTCCTGTTCTTCCACTTTATCCTCAGAGAGGCTGGGGTAGATGGGGCCGAGGATTCATAAGTCAGAGAAGAGACAGAGAAGAGAGTAGGAAATAATGTTTTTTTCTAGTAGCAGAGGCAGTGGTGTCTGAGTGTCCCCCTGGGGAGATAACTCGACTGAGACTGGTCACTTAGTATTGGATTTCTTAGTATTAGCCACATATAAAGATCTCCCAATACACATATTCTATGCAATGTCTGTGTGTGTCAGTGGCAGTCGGTGCTTTAAGATTAGGGAGGATGTTTATTTATTTTTATGAGCATGGCTTTATTTCTATTACAACATATTGGATGACTCTCTTCCATTCACCCAGCTCAATGTAACATCGATAGGTTTAGGCTATTACATGATACTCAAATTTTCCCTATACTCATCATGAGGTTTCTACAACCAAGCCTACGAATTAAGGTTTATAACTGTGCACATGTCAAGAGACAAATTGGATTAATCAAGACAGTGGCACATTCAGTAGTGCCTTGCACACTCTTGCCTGCATCTAGCTGATTTAGGGTGTAATCATTAGTCCAACAGTTGAAAATTAACGTTTCTATTAGACAAATCACGCAGTACAGTGTACAGCAAGCAGTTTAGCAGTTACACCAGCGGGCCCCGGTTGCAATAAATTAATGAAACCGAAAGCTTACCTTGACTTGGGAGAGTTCCAGTGTTAGCTAGCTAGCTAAGGCTATCCAACATAAATAGCATTCCTCTGTTTGAGCCGGGTGTTTGAGTAGGCTAAATTAGCTAGCTGCATTAACTAGCTAAGTAAATTAAAGAGAAAAAAATTCAAAATATAGCTATCTCTCTCTTTACGCTGCTTCTCTTTTGTTTTTGAAGAAATTAATTTGTTCAAAACTGTTCAACTATTGTCTTTCTGTCTCTTTGAGTCAACTACCACATTTTATGCACTGCAGTGCTAGCTAGCTGTAGCTTATGATTGAAGTACTAGATTAATTCTCTGGTCCTTTGATTGGGTGGACAACATGTCAGTTCATGCTGCAAGAGCTCTGATAGGTTGGAGGACGTCCTCTGGAAGTTGTCTTAATTACTGTGCCTCCTAGGTTTTGTATTGAAGTCAGTGTAGCCAGAGGAGGACGGAAGCTAGCTGTCCTCCGGCTACAGCATGGTTCTACCCCAGAGAGTGTTGGGGCTACTGTAAATCCACGATAATCAAGAATTTCAATAAGCATTTCTCTACAGCTGGCCATGCTTTCCACCTGGCTACCCCAACTCCAGCCAACTCTGCACCCCCTGCAGCAACTGGCCCAAGCCCCCCCCCCCCCCCCCCCCCCCCCCTTCTCCTTCACTCAAATCCAGACAGCTGATGTTCTGAAAAAACAGCAAAATCTGGATCCCTACAAATCAGCTTGGCTAGACAATATGGATCCTCTCTTCCTAAAATTATCCACCGCCGTTTTTGCAACCCCTATTACTAGTCTGTTCAGCCTCTTTCCTGTCGTCTGAGATTCCTAAAGATTGGAAAGCGGCCGCGGTCATCCCCCTCTTCAAAGGGGGAGACACTCTAGACCCAAACTGTTACAGACCCATATCCATCCTGCCCTGCCTTTCTAAAGTCTTCAATAGCCAAGTGAACAAACAGATCACCGACCATTTTGAATCGCACCGTACCTTCTCTGCTTCGCAATCTGGTTTCCGAGCTGGTCACGGGTGCACCTCAGCCACGCTCAAGGTCCTAAACGATATCATAACCGCCATCGATAAAAGACAGTACTGTGTAGCTGTCTTCATCGACCTGGCCAAAGCTTTCGACTCAATCACTGTATTCTTATCAGAAGACTCAACAGCCTTGGTTTCTCTAATGACTGCCTCGCCTGGTTCACTAACTACTTCTCAGATAGAGTTCAGTGTGTCAAATCGGAGGGCCTGTTGTCCGGACCTCTGGCAGTCTATGGGGGTGCCACAGGGTTCAATTCTCGGGCCAACTCTTTTCTCTGTATATATCAATGATGTTGCTCTTGCTGCGGGTGATTCTCTGATTCGCCTCTACGCAGACGACACCATTCTGTATACATCTGACCCTTCTTTGGACACTGTGTTAACAAACCTCCAAACGAGCTTCAACGCCATACAACACTCCTTCCATGGCCTCCAACTGCTCTTAAATGGTAGTAAAACTAAATGCATGCTCTTCAACCGATCGCTGCCTGCACCCGCCCACCCGACTAGCATCACTACTCTGGACGGTTCTGACTTAGAATATGTGGACAACTATAAATACCTAGGTGTCTTGCTAGACTGTAAGCTCTCCTTCCAGACTCACATTAAGCATCTCCAATCCAAACTATAGAAATCTAGAATCGGCTTCCTATTTCGCATCAAAGCCTGCTCTCATGCTGCCAAACATAGTCAGTCTTATGAGGGTATCTACCTATCCTTGACTTCGGCAATGTCATTTACAAAATAGCCTCCAACACTCTACTCAGCAAACTGGATGCAGTCTATAACAGTGCCATTCGTTTTGTCACCAATGCTCCATATACTACCCACCACTGCGACCTGTATGCTCTCGTTGGCTGGTCCTCGCTACATATTCGTCGCCAAACCCACTGGCTCCAGGTCATCTATAAGTCTTTGCTATGTATAGCTCCACCTTATCTCAGCTCACTGGTCATCATAGCAACACCCACCCGTAGCACGTGCTCCAGCAGGTATATTTCACTGGTCATCCCCTTTCCTTCCAGTTCTCTGCTGCCAATGACTGGAACAAATTGCAAGAATCACTGAAGTTGGAGACTTATATCTCCCTCACTAACTTTAAGCATCAGCTGTTAGAGCAGCTTACCGATCACTGCAGCTATACACAGCCCTTCTGTAAATAGCCCATCCAACCAACTACCTACCCCATCCCCATATTTGTTTTTGTTTTTTTGCTCTTTTGCACACCAGTATTTCTACTTGCACATCCTCATCTGCACATATACAGTTGAAATTGGAAGTTTACATACACTTATGTTGGAGTCATTAAAACTCATTTTTCAACCACTCCACAAATTTCTTGTTAACAAACTATAGTTTTGGCAAGTCGGTTAGGACATCTGCTTTGTGCATGACACAAGTAATTTTTCCAACAATTGTTTACAGACAGATTATTTTGCGATCACAATTCCAGTGGGTCAGAAGTTAACATACACTAAGTTGACTGTGCCTTTAAACAGCTTGGAAAATTCCCGAAAATGATGTCATGGAAACTTCTGATAGGCTAATTGACATAATTTGAGTCAATTGGAGGTGTACCTGTGGATGTATTTCAAGGCCTACCTTCAAACTCAGTGCCTCTTTGCTTGACATCATGGTAAAATCAAAAGAAATCAGCCAAGACCTCAGAAAAAAAATTGTAGACCTCCACAAGTCTGGTTCATCCTTGGAAGCAATTTCCAAACACCTGAAGGTACCACGTTCGTCTGTACCAACAATAGTACACAAGTATAAACACCATGGGACCACGCAAATCAATCCCAGAACAACAGCAAAGGACCTTGTGAAGATGCTGGAGGAAACGGGTACAAAAGTATCTATATCCACAGTAAAATGTGTCCTATATCGACATAACCCGAAAGGCCGTTCAGCAAGGAAGAAGCCACTGCTCCAAAACAGCCATAAAAAAGCCAGACAGAGACAGACGGACGGACAGAGAGACGGACGGAGAGAAAGAGAGGTGGTGACAGCACCAGAGACAGGCCCGGGCATTCATCAGAGCTGTTGTCCTATTGGCTGGCCCTGGCATGGGCGGCCATGACATATGGAGAGGTTTGTAGGGTTGCCCTGGTAACCCTGCGCCGCTGCAGCCCTCATTGCTAGGCTACAGTGCTGTATGTATAATGCAGAAGTCTGACGTGGGTAGTTTGAGGTGATTTGTTTTTGTTTGTTAGGCGTTGTTGCGTAACTAATGGGTGTCGAGGTCACGCTGATTAATTTCTGTAGACTTAGCACCACTGGTTGAGTGGATGTTTTGGCTCCGGCCGTTTCCACGAGTCACCAAGGGTATTATCATGAATTATGTTTGTTGACAAACGATGCGAGCGACCGTCGTTATGTTGGAATGGTGTCAGGATGAGAGTTGGATTACGTAGACAAGCATTTCTCTCCCTCTCTTCCCAGGTGCTGTAGTTCACTGTACCACTAGTTACAGCTCTTAAACACACACTTTACAATACTCCGTCTGTTTGCCCACACACCCTGACTCCCTCACAAATGCTTTTTTTCCCCTCAACAAATCTTAGATTAGCCTCATTGATCCTCTCAAAGAGGGAATAGTGCAAGATGGCCGTTCAGCCAGAAACCCCTTCACTAGATGTGGCAAGCGCTAAAAGCCAATCGGCTGGTGAGCCGTACCTACAGTACAGGCACAGGGATCATTCCTGGGTTATAGGCTAGCCTAGCGTGGGCTCGCTATTGTCAATCTACTTTACCAGTCTACCATGGTCTATAGCAGGCCTCTCCATCCCTGTTCCTGGAGAGCTACCCTCCTGCAGGTTTTCACTCCAACCCTGTTCCTGCAGAGCTACCCTCCTGCAGGTTTTCACTCCAACCCTGTTCCTGGAGAGGCTACCCTCCTGCAGGTTTTCACTCCAACCCTGTTCCTGGAGAGCTACCCTCCTGCAGGTTTTCACTCCAACCCTGTTCCTGGAGAGCTACCCTCCTGCAGGTTTTAACCCCAACCCTGTTCCTGCAGATCTACCCTCCTGTAGGTTTTCACTCCAACCCTGTTCCTGGAGAGCTACCCTCCTGTAGGTTTTCACTCCAACCCTGTTCCTGCAGAGCTACCCTCCTGTAGGTTTTCACTCCAACCCTGTTCCTGCAGAGCTACCCTCCTGCAGGTTTTCACTCCAACCCTGTTCCTGCAGAGCTACCCTCCTGTAGGTTTTCACTCCAACCCTGTTCCTGGAGAGCTACCCTCCTGCAGGTTTTAACCCCAACCCTGTTCCTGCAGAGCTACCCTCCTGTAGGTTTTAACTCCAACCCTGTTCCTGGAGAGCTACCCTCCTGTAGGTTTTAACTCCAACCCTGTTCCTGGAGAGCTACCCTCCTGTAGGTTTTCACTCCAACCCTGTTCCTGGAGAGCTACCCTCCTGTAGGTTTTAACTCCAACCCTGTTCCTGGAGAGCTACCCTCCTGTAGGTTTTCACTCCAACCCTGTTCCTGGAGAGCTACCCTCCTGTAGGTTTTAACTCCAACCCTGTTCCTGGAGAGATACCATCCTGTAGGTTTTCACTCCAACCCTGTTCCTGGAGAGCTACCCTCCTGCAGGTTTTCACTCCAACCCAGTTGTAACTAACCTGATTCAGCTGGTCAACCCGCTAATTATTAGAATCAGGTGCACTAGATTAGGGTTGTAGCGAAAACCGACAGGATGGTATCTCTCCGGGAACAGGGTTGGAGTGAAAACCTACAGGATGGTAGCTCTCCAGGAACAGGGTTGTAGCGAAAACCGACAGGATGGTATCTCTCCGGGAACAGGGATGGAGAGCCTTGCTCTATAGTCTATATCTATGCCCGTTGGCATCCAGTTCGCTGTCATGTCCATATTATGACGAGGGATATCCACAATGGTGAAGGATGCACATTCAATTGCAGTGAACCATATCAGTGTTTTTGGTGTAAAAAGGCCTTTAGCCTTTTGAACGAGCACACACATTATACATCATACACCACACATCATACACCATACATCATACATCATACACCATACACCACACACCACACATCATACACCACACACCATACATCATACACCACACGTCATACACCACACACCACACATCATACACCACACATCATACACCACACACCATACACCACACACCATACATCATACACCACACATCATACACCATACTCTCTCTCTCTGCTGATATTGATGTAACAGCTGTAAGCTATGCATGTACAACACATGCTTAACAAGTCTTTCTTTCTCCCTCTCTCTCGCTCTCTTTCTCCCTCTCTCTGCAGTGAGAAGAGGAAGCTGCAAGTGAATATCGCCAGTCCCATCCAGTGCAGTATGAACGGCAGGAAGTGCACCATCATTGTGGAGCCCAAAATCAACCAATCACAGCCAGACTTCACTAAGAGCCGCTCCGGTTACATCCTGGCAGTTCCTGGAAACTAAAGGGCCTCTCGGGGGCCACTCGGCCTGTGACGATGACAAGTGTCAAATGAAGACTACAAGAACCATATATCTGTTAGGTATAGAGCTGACAAATGAACTAGATAGTATGGCATGATGCATGGGAGGATTTGAGCTCTCAGAATGACAAACATGCCGAATGTGTACCTTTTTTGAATGGGTATTTATTTTACACAACAATTCTTTTTTCAATAGGACATTTAAGATGTTTAATACATGCAAATGTATTTTTTTTTGTTAGACAAACTCGCACAACAATAATTCACCAAAGAGTAGATTTTTTTTCCCCTTCACTTTTCAATATCAAGTTCATATGTTTTGTTGGGGCATTAATCATTTTATATTACGCTAGCTTTGGTTTATCATGATTAGAATCAGATTTCGTAATTTATTTTTGATCAAAAGTGGAGATTTGATGGAACATTTTTTTAACACTACCCTTTGGTTTTGGACTAGAGACTCACAGACAGTCCTACATGCACACATCGGAAACAAGAGCGGGAGAGAATGTTGTCCTGTGTATTTCAGGGACGGAACCCGTGTCAGAGGCACAGAGAAGGGTTTAGTCGGTTAGTCACAGGCTGTGGAGTGGGATGTGTTGAGCATATCTTGAACCCGAACGTCACGATGTGCTCTGAGGGGAGCATTAAAATCTCAATTTAAAACCTGTTATCTGTTCTCTCTGTGTACTGTATGTACAATAATAGTACTCTACATGCTTATAGTATTACGCAAAATGGGCTTATGAGTGGCCCCGCCAGATTGTGTACATTTCATGGCAGTAGTTCTAGGTAATGATTTATTGATGCATTGTAAATGACTTAATCCATTATGTCAACATTTCAGCACGTCTATGCTATATGACCACAGCCAGATGTTGTACGTTTTCCATAGACGAGAGAAAAGAAGTCGACTCTGTACCCGCGCAGTAAATCAGTAGTATTGTGTTCCTGTGTGACTGATTAGGCCCACTGGGCACGCACTGGTTAAATCAACGTTGTTTCCACGTCATTTCAAGGAAATGATGTTGAACCCACTCGGAATAGACGTTGAATTGGAATGGACGAATGGGAATAGACGTTGAATTGGAATGGACGAATGGGAATAGACGTTGAATTGGAATGGACGAATGGGAATAGACGTTGAATTGGAATGGACGAATGGGAATAGACGTTGAATTGGAATGGACGAATGGGAATAGACGTTGAATTGCCGTCTGTGCCCAGTGGGTATTGACTTCGACTGAGGTGACAGTGGAGGGGTATGATGAACACCGTCATTTCCCAAGATCCTTGGCCTACTTCCAGTAGTTCTAGTTTCAGTGTCAAAGTACTGCTGCAGATATCGCTCTGTCACTTGGAATTCTTTTCAGAGTGAAAAAGGTTTTCTCTAATCACTTTCAGAATTGCTACCGAGCGCTAATTGCTTTGAATATCGTCCGGAAAAGTTGGTATTGTAATTAGTTAGTTAGCGTCCCTCTCCACTGAAGAAATATTCCTTTACCTTGCAGCTATGGCCTATGATGACCTTGTTCTGTTGGTTAATAAGCCACTTCAGACCAGAAAATGTCCCTGTATTGGGGGAAAGTTGTAGGCTATGTATTGTGTTGTGGGTATTATCAGTGACGTCACAGTAGGATCTCTAAACGGCAGGTGTTTAATGTGTGGCTAATCCTCAGGGCTGCCTGTAAGACTTGGTTATTATGAGAAGGCCAACTATAGCTATCCCCCACATCCTCCAGTTATACAATATGTCTATTCCACTACTCATCATTACAATGCTCTGTCTGTGACTGTGTCACATCCCACTGAAATAGGTTTCTCTCTCTCATGTCTCCCGACATGCCTGTCTTGTATGGAAGGATACTTTTGTCTGAGAACAAAAGCCCAGCCTGGCTGCCTCCTCTCCTCTCCTCTTATTCTCTATCGCTCTCTCTCTCCCCTCACTCCATCACGTCTTGGCACTCTGCCCGGGTGGGTAGACTGTGCCACTGCAGAGCCGAGGAGGAGTTTACTCTGAACCCCCCTCCCCCGTGCCCTGAGGAGAGAGGGAAAGGAAGGAGGAGACGAAAGAGAAAGAGAGAGGGAAAGTGCATCAATGAAGACACTGAGCTTGATGAGATGCCCACTTTCCCCACTACTACATAAATAAGATGGTAACAACACGTGGTTCTTCAGTTGAGTAAGGATTCTAATGGTTCACTGTCACTCTTTGGGGTGCAGCATGGAGACTATTCATATCCTGAGTCCTCTACCGTACATCCAGTGCAAATGGGGAAAAAGTAGTCAAAGTGAAAATAGGTTACTTTTTCCATCACGTTTTCCAGATTCTTTTTATTGAGTCCATAGCCATTTAGTCTCTTACACTCAATGTTCTTTCAGCTTTACCTTAGTTTGTGATCTGTGACTCTAGAAGGTGTTGTCTGCTGCATCCTTGTCCCTCATTGGTTTCTGTTGGGTTTGACTTGTCTGATCCAAAGCTTTACCTACAATTCCTTCAATTGTTTATTTTTTTTCTGAGCAATATATCACTAAAGTTCCTCCATGAAGGGATCCCCGTCTATGATATTTCATTGAGTTTCTTCTGTTGGTAACCCTTTTGATTACAATGTGTCCCCTATTCCCAACTTTTAATGGTTAAAATGGTTTAAATTGTACTGCAATGATACCTGAAAATTTTAAATTGGGGAAGATTTATAACATTGTTGTATCTTCTCATTTCCTTCAATATATTCAACACACCAAATATCTAGATGAATATATAGATAGTTTGATCAGCAAATGTACGTGCCTAATTTTATATTTCGCGTATTTATGTAATATATCAATATTGATAATGAAAGAAAGTGTTTGGACCAAATCTGAAGGGAACTTCACTGTTTTATGTTATCTGCAAAGAGACACAATGATAGTTATTTGATTAATAAATGTATTTGCTCAAGTTTGCTCAATGACTTCATCTTTTGTTGGCATACAGCATTTGATATTACTCACCAAGTCTTGTGTATGTGTGCGTGTGTGCGTGTGTGTGTGCAAATTTGTGAATGGAGAGATGTGATGAGGACACCCCTTTTATCTCTCTTCAACCAGGAAAATACATGGTTCATCAAGGTCTGCTGGTATATAGGCTAGTCTGTGATGTTTTCTTCCTTCTCCCAGCTGTTGTGTTGTCTGTGTGATTTTTGGGCGAGCCAAACCACGCTAATCCGCCTGCTAACCTAGCAGCTGTTTCCCTAGATGACGTCACGACAGCCAAAGCCTCTGCAGTCAGTCAGGTCAGGTCGACAGCATCACCACTTCCCACTCCCTGTCCTCAACAGACACATCATCAGCCTTCTGATGGACGATCACTAAATCAAATCAAATTTGTCACATGCGCCGAATACCACAGACCTTACCGTGAAATGCTTACTTACAAGCCCTTAACCAACAATGCAGAGTAAGAAAATATTTGCTAAACAAACTGAAGTTCAAAAAAGTAACACGGTAAAATAACAATTGAGGCTATATACAGGGGGTATGGGTACCGAGTCAATGTGTGGGGGTACGGGTTAGTTGAGGTCATCTGTACATTAGGGGTAAAGTGACTGTGCATAGATGATAAGCAGCAGCGTAAAAAAAGGGTCAATTCAAATAGTCCGGGTAGCCATTTGATTAACTGTTCGGCAGCCTTATGGCTTGGAAGGTAGAAGCTGTTAAGGAGCCTTTTGGACCTAGACTTGGTGGTCCGGTACTGCTTGCTGTGCGATAGCAAAGAGAACAGTCTAGGAATTGGGTGGCTGGAGTCTTTGAAAAATGTTTAGGGCCTTTCTCTGACACCGCCTGGTATAGAGGTCCTGGATGGCAGGAAGCTTGGCCTCAGTGATGTACTGGGCCATACATACTACTCTCTGTAGCGCCTTGTGGTCAGATGCCAAGCAGTTGCCATACCAGGCGGTGATGCAACCAGTCAGGAAGCTCTCGATGGTGAAGCTGTAGAACTTTTTGAGGACCTGGGGACCCATGCCAAATCTTTTCAGTCTCCTGAGAGGGAATAGGTGTTGCCGTGCCCTCTTCACGACTGTGTTGGTGTGTTTGGACTATGATAGTTTGTTGGTAATGTGGACACCAAGGAACTTGAAGCTCTCGACCCGCTCCACTACAGCCCTGTTGATGTGAATGGGGCCATTCAGCTCCTTTGTCTTCCTCATGATGAGAGAGAGGTTGTTGTCCTGGCACCACACTGCCAAGTCTCTGATCTCCTCCCTATAGGCTGTCTCATCGTTGTCAGTGATCAGGCCTACCACCGTTGTGTCGTCGGCAAACTTAATGATGGTGTTGGAGTCGTGCCTGGCCACGCAGTCGTGGGTGAACAGGGAGTACAGGAGGGGACTAAGCACGCACCCCTAAGGGTCCCCAGTGTTAAGGAAAAGCGTGGCAGATGTGTTGCTGCCTACCCTTACCACCTGGGGCCGGCCCATCAGGGAGTCCAGAATCCAGTTGCAGAGGGAGGTGTTTAGTCCCAGGGTCCTTAGTTTAGTGATGAGCTTTGAGGGCACTATGGTGTTGAACGCTGAGCTGTAGTCAATTAACAGCATTCTCACGTAGATGTTCCTTTTGTCTAGGTGGGAAAGGGCAGTGTGGAGTGCAATAGAGTTTGCGTCATCTGTTGATTTGTTGGGGCGGTATGCGAATTGGAGTGAGTCTAGGGTTTCTGGGATGATTGTGTTGATGTGAGCCATGACCAGCCTAACAAAGCACTTCGTGGCTACAGACACGAGTGGTATGGGTTGGTAGTCATTTAGGCAGGTTACTTTGGTGTTCTTGGGCATAGGGACGATGGTGTTCTGCTTGAAACATGTAGGTATTACAGACTCGGTCAGGGAGAGGTTGAATGCTCTGAATACACGTCCTGATAATCGATCTGGCACTGAGGCTTTGTGAATGTTGACCTATTTAAAGGTCTTACTCACATTGGCTATGGAGAGCGGGATCACACAGTTGTCTGGAACAGCTGGTGCTCTCATGCATGCTTCAGTGTTGCTTGTCTCGAAGTGCGCATAGAAATATTTTAGCTCGTCTGGTAGGCTTGTGTCATTGGGCAGCTTGCGGCTGGGCTTCTCTTTGTAATCCGTAATAGTTTGCAAGCCCTGCCATATCCGACGAGCGTAAGCGACGGTGTAGTAGGACTCAATCTTAGTCCTGTATTGACACTATGCCTGTTTGATGGTTTGTCGGAGGGTATAGCGGGATTTCTTATACGCGTACGGATTAGTGTTCCTCTCCTTGAAAGCGGCAGCTCTAGCTTTTAGCTCAGTGCGGATGTTGCCTTTAATCCATGGCTTCTGGTTGGGATATGTACAGTACGTATGGTCACTGTTGGGAAGATGTCATTGATGAAGCCGGTGACTGATGTGGTATACTCTTCAATGCCATCGGATGAATTTCAGAAAATATTCCAGTCTGTGCTAGCAACATAGTCCTGTAGCTTAGCATCTGTGCATCTGACCACTTCCGTATTGAGCGAGTCAGTGGTACTTCCTGCTTTAGTTTTTGCTTGTAAGTAGGAATCAGGAGGATATAATTATGGTCAGATTTGCCAAATGGAGGGCGAGGGAGAGCTTTGTACGCTTCTCTGTGTGTGGAGTAAAGGTGGTCTCGAGTTATTTTTCCCTCTGGTTGCACATGACATGTTGGTATAAATTAGGTCGAACTACGAGTCGGCAGTTGTGCTATATTTCATACTCTTTGATTATATTGTCTTGATTTACCCCATGGCCAATTGAAATCAAATGGAGACAGATTGAATGGTCATAGATAATGCAGTGATTCGACCAGATTCTATTCTTTATGTCTCAATCTTGTAACAAGCTGGATTCTCTTCTGGATATGAGATCTATGCCATTTTTCATTTTCAAATTATTATTTCATGGATTTCATTCCACAGATTAGTCAGTTCATAACCCCTGCTACTCTTTAATTATACAGTATATGGACCATAGACTTGTGTATTGTGGGGCCTAGTAAACAAACAGTGTCAAGTATGTGATTATATCACTGAAGGGTTCAGCTGCAGATGAAGACACCACTCATTTGTGCGTCATGAACAATCAGTGCATTTTATTTTCCATCACAGTACAAAAATAAATTAAAGTAAGCAGAAACAAACTGAGAAAGGTTCAATTGGAGCAATGTCTTTTTTGTCTTTTTCAAAATAACATATTTGAACAGCTCTAATTAACCCCCCCCCAACAATCACATCCCAACCCCAGTAGTCTATCAGTGTAGAGTACCCTCTTTTCCACTTCCTCTTTGTCATAAGAAAACAAAATTCACACATTCTTCTGTACAAATAAACTCTCACACACTTGCGCTCACATGCATCATTGAAATGCCCCCCTTTTTATGTTCTTTAACACTCTTTTTTTTGTTCTACAAAGTACGCAACAAGATACAGAAAAAAGAAGTCGACTGAAATGTTCAAACATATCACTTTTTTCTCTCTTTTTTTGTTGTAAGGTTTTTCCAAGTCTTTCAAACAACTAGTCAGTGATGCAAGTGGCAAAAAAATGGCACATTTTAGTGAGTTGGGGCAAGTGAACAGCGAGAGGGTCAAGATTCCCCTGCTTTTGACCCCTTACCCCAATGCCCTGCTTTTTCCCCAGAGTAGTAGCCCATCCAAAGTGTGTGTCCCTCCTATTGCGCTACACACAACAACCCATTTCCCATTGCAAGGCACAATGACACGGTACTGCTCCACAACCATGTCCCTTTGCACCATACATTTTTCTCTTTGACTCCCACTGATACAGCAGAGGAGAGAGATATATCATATGTCAACCAACAGTCCCCAAGAACAACCTTCATCACATGTCAGAAGAGAATAGCCTTTTGTGGGCATGGAAAAGACATACAAATGAAAATGATATTTATTCGCTGCATATGACTGTAACCATTTTGCATTTCTAGAAAGAAATTTGAGAATCAACTACTGAAAGAAAGCATGCATAATTTCTCACTGTTGAGGTGATAAAAAGCTGGCAAATACTACTTTTTAGTCGCTTGTTTTTATGTGCGTTATTTTCATTTGTTAGATTTTTTTCCCCTAAGGTCCAGTTAAGGCTCTGTACTATGTACTATAGAAAACATATTCCTGTTAATCTCTGGATTCAATTTGACGTATCTCTTACAACCTATATCAGTGGTTGACAGAAAAACCTACCACCTCCCTTTTATCTCAGTTATTGGAGATGGAGGTGCTATCAGTTCTGTAATCTTTTCTAGCCTCTACAATTCTTCAATGCAAATGATAGCCATGTATCTTGACTGCTCCATAAGCTCTCATGTAGATGTAGTCCAGGTTGCCATGGTGTTCCTATTTCCCTCTATGCTCTTCCATTTATCCTAGTGGCTTCAGCTGATTTGAAAACCTGATTATCTCCATGAAGGTCAACTAGAATCTAACCTGACCATGACCTCATCTCCTCCCCAGCTGAATACATTGTTGTCTTAGATTTGATTAATATTGGCATGGAGAGATTACTCCAGGGGAGGCTGCCTGTAAATGTTTCTGCTGTGCCACTGAGTGGTTTTGAGTGAAATGCCCTGCCATTGGCTGATGGTTATGTTGTCTTGTTGATATGTGGAGCTGGGTGGTGTGTTGGGTTTGGGATTGCTCTGTGCCTAGGGTTTTAGGGGTGCTAAAGGTTCTAAGGGGTTTTGTCTTTACTCAAGGTCTCTCTGATGTGTTGGTTACTTTGTCGATGGTCAGATTTTTATTGGTTGTTAATCTAGGGCTAATCTATAGTTTATTCCATGGAACATTCATTTGCAACAACCATCAATCTTCATTCCCACCATATCCTGTTATTTGAAATAGACCAATTGATCATTCATTCATGATCTTTTGATTACAAGGGATGTGCCAAGAGAACATAAAATTACAATAAATTAAGTTCACTCAACATTTGGACATCTTTCGCTGTGTTTTCAGACCTACAGGATTTTCATCAAAGATATGGCACTAGTTAAACATTTGTTAATGCTGAATTTCTTATAGCACAATATGGACCTTCATTCCAAAGTGTTTTTAGACACAACCTTCAGACAAAAGTACAAAATAAATCCTTGGTAAACAAATAGCCTATTTAAGCAAGCATAGCTAAATAAACTAGTTATCACTTTGTTCACAGCATTCTCTAATGCAGATGCAGTTAAGTCATTCCTGCCCTCCAAAAATTGCATGGCACACGTGCATTAGGCTATTATTCTCTAAGTTTAAAAAAAGACAAAGCGCAATAAATAAGCTTCCCTGGGCTTGAGCCTTTGAACATCCATACATTTCTTTCTGAGATGAAAATAAAGTAGGTCTTTCTTAACACGTAGTGTGACCATCAAGTGTTGTGTCTTAGGTTGTACTGTAATTCCTCACGTCCTGTTGTGTTGTGGTCACAAAAATCCCACAATGCAATGCAGGCTTTTTTTTCAAGTCCTTCTGAACCAATCTTTCTCCACCAAACCCCTCTCGCCAAGTCACAAACAATAAACGCACAACAACATGAATCTGCATCGGTGGCCCCACTTTTCCTTTCAGGTCAAATAATGTTTACACTGCAGCAGAACAGGGTGTACACTTCAGAGTCTAAAGAACCAGGGTTGCAGCTTGTCTGTTCATCCATGATGTGAGTAGTAGCCCAGACACACAATAGGCAGTGCATCTCAAACAGTCAGCAGGTGGCTGGCCTCAGTCCTCTACACATTCATAGCTGCAGATTTGTGTTCCTTTTCTATAGTTTTTACATTTTTTTATGTGTATTATTGTTGGTTTTGTATTTTTCAATGTTTTTATATACATGTACGTAAACAGAGGATGTACCCAAGTCTGGCATTTTTTTTTAGGTGTCAAAAGCTTTCATTCTTAGGTGCAGTGAAAATACAATCCTCTTTCCTTTCGAAAAACATTAGTTGGTTTTAAGAAAAATGTTGATAAATAATATTTTTACCATAAAATGTAATTTATTTTTAATCAAACTGTGTTCTCATGTCCCTCTTCCAGTGAACTGTTGTAATATTAGCTGTTAAACATGCTTATAATCAAAAACTTTTGGGGTATATCTAAACCAATTTACCCTTATATCAACCCTCAAAATGAATCTCTTCCCATCAAAACTTCCCCACTCCCCTCTTCCTACTCCCTCAACCAATCCCCCTCCCCCCATTTTGAAATGCCAGACTGGAGTAGGCCCCTGCCCCCTCCCCGGCCCCTCTCCCCAGGACCCTCACCGGTCCAGACCAATGAGCAAGCGGCTCCTCTCCTCCTCCTTCTGGCTTTCGTTCTTCAGGTCGGCAAACACCTGGGTGAAATAGTGCGGGTCCGAGTTGATCTGAAGCATCTTAGCGCTCATCAGGTTGATGATGGACAGGCAGCGGTCCCAGAAGATGTCCCTGGAGCTCTCCACCAGGAAGGGTTTCAGTGGGTAGGAGATCTCGTTGCCCATGTAAGAGTAGGACAGGTAGAGGCAGGTGAGCAGCACGGCCTGCAGCTCATGTTCGCTTGCCACCTCAGAGGAAACCACATCGCGGCACAGCATGTAGACAAACACCACGTTGGCCGGGGTGATGAATCCCTGGTCTTGCCAGCCCTGGAGGAGCAGCGAGCGGTCCACGCTCCGCAGCCACAGGACCGGGTCGGTGGGACACATGTGCTTTAGTCTGTAGCAGCGCCGGCACAGGAACTCACCCAGGCAGCGCAACAGCTCGCTGGTGGAGGCCTGGACGATCACCCTCTTGGGCGTGCCGGGGGCTGCATTGGAGTTGGTTAGGGGGGCTTTCTTGACCGACGAGACAGCGTTGTTGGAGCTCTTGACGAGGGCTGGGGTGCTCTGGTCCTGGGTGAAGGTGGACAGGTTGGCGCAGGACTGAGACTTCTTTAGGTTCTCATTGTTGAGATGGGTCACATTATTCTGATAGGTGGTGTTGGGCTGCACCTTCTTGGAGCCCTTTTTCTTGGCTGACACTGCCACGATGCGCTTCCATGGCAGAACGTTGATGAGCGAGTGACGCTTCAGGTTCTTGTCTTTGGCATTCTTGCTATTCTGAACAGCTGTGTAGTGGCCCACCGTGGCTGGTCCATCCTCGAAGAGGGACGCCTTCCTGTAGCTGGGAGAGAGAGACAGAACGGTTCCCATGGTGACCGAGTAGCAATTTCGTTAGTGGATGACAGACCAGAGAGAATGGCAGGGGAGATCCTGAGGGCCTCAATGCTTCTGAGCTGGGAGACCCTGGCTACAAGCGTGGGTTCCTCTCAGGCATCTAATGCCACGGTAGGTCCTGATAGGAAGGTACGTGCTGGATGGATTAGGAGTTGATCTGAGCAGATTCTCTCTGGGCACTTAGCTCTTCTTCTCAGCTGGGTCAATAGTGCCTGTGGAAAACAAAATGCATGGCTTCAGTAGCTAGTAGCTACATGTTCCCACTTTCATTGTATCATTGACATTAAGGTTGTGTGTACATAATTTTGAGCAATATAAATTGTATTTGATGTCGAGAATCAGATATCTCGGCTGTCATTGCCATATTGATTTTACATTTTAAAAAAATCCTAAAGTATTTCAATATTTCTTACTAATTGAAGATAAAGATGGATTGTTTGGCGACAAGCATTGATTTCAAATCTGATATGGTTGTGTAAATCGGCTGCTGTCCTTGGTCCTGAATCCAAGCGTCTGCGTTGTCCTAATAAAGGAGCATGTCATAAAAGGATGCTGTGAAGGCTATGTTGAGATATCTTGCTTGTCTCTAATAATTCACAGGAATTACCAAAACATTCAGACATGCTTTCATAAATGTGTACACAGTAAATTCTATATCGACAAGTGCTCGGTCATCCACATTGAAAATACTAATTCGCTGTATTGATTTGACTTGGTAAATTAAAATAGAAAGGTGAATGTAGGGCCTATGCCAGGGAATATTATGACGTCTCTTAGCACTCAGCAAATCAGACAGCAATAACAACAAGCTAGTTGAGGCAACAACACTGCTTGCTTCCTGACTATCCGCATGGTAAACCGATGTAAAAACATCTCTATACCTTTAAAACAAATCTAACAGCCGCCCAATTTACAGCAACGTTTACCGTGGTCTCTACACATTAAATTCCTGTTGAATTGAAATCGAGAGCAGGTTAGCTACTTTCAATCAGATTTCCCCTAAACTATTGATACCGATTATAAAAAGATCACATCTGGCTCATCAATTGTTGATTAAGGCATGCACATCTTTCAGCCCATATCAAATTTCTCTTCTAAGAATAATGCTTTGCTCGAAGCTCACATCCTGATTTACGTGAACATAATTTCATTCGATTGAAGCCTAACGAAGGATGCACCTTCTATTTCAAATGGAAACCTGAAATGTAAACACCTTTATGAGAAGGTCGCCTTTGATAGCCTAAATCATCCACTTTTAAAACGAGGTTTGTAATATACTCCGAATGTAAACGAATTACGGCTATGCACTATGTTGTATAACAACATTTGCATCTTTAGGCTAGACTAATAATGTGTTTACAGCTCATGATGTGCGTTGAGCATTTTTTTTTAGATTCAGCCATAACCAAAACAGCCACAAAAACCTTTCAAGCAGGCTAGACGAGTTGTTAGAAAATCTAAAATATATTTGCTATTTTACGTGTTAATTGAAAGGGCAAGACAGCGGCAAGCTTTGATTCCAAGGCTGTTATGTGTTTGTGTACATAGGCTGCTGTCCATGGTTCTGAATTGAGCGTCCGCTTCCTAATACAAATGCAGAATTCCAACTAACCGCTTTGACATGACTCATGTTTATTATGGTGCATATGGGTAGCCTCGTGTTATGCAAAGTGTTATTCAAAGAAATATAGAATACCTTAAAATCTAGCAGCATAGCCAATTTTTCTCAGTGGCGTGTCGCCTATATTCTTACATTTTGATGTTTACAATAATTCAGCAGGTTATCCTTCGAAATAGGTTACGATATTAGACACATTATAAAATAATATAAAAATATTATACTTACTTGATATTTTTCCTCCAGTCAATGAAAATAATAGCACTGCAGTGATGGCTTCTTTAACAGTAACAGCTAATTCCTTTGAAATGGTGCACATCAAGGTGAAACCTTATTAACCATCTTGGAAAATGCGGTTAAAAAACATAACACCGTACAATCCAAGAAAATAAAAGGCGTTAATCAAGCCAGAATATCCGCACACCTTGACATAGCCAAGAAATCGCCAGTCTCGCTGCTGCGCAGGCGGTAGGTAGGCAACTGTGGAACGGATGCTGATATGAAGATGTGCATTTGGTCCTCACCTCAAGAGATACGGGTTCGAGGGTTTCTTTGCGCTCTCACTAGCTTGTGGCTAGTGAAAGGATGGCTGGTGTAAAAAAGGAGAAAGGCAGTGGTCGGGCGCCGCTCTGTGCTCTGTCCGTGGTGCTGTAATTTGCAGCTGTGTGGCTGCAGTCACAAAGGCTGTTTGTAATAGGTGAATTTCCCTATCTATCTTGTAGCCTATATTCACTAGTGTTTAGTGTGTAGTGCGCTGTCCATTTATTTTGCTGATACAGCGCAGCGGAGATAGGCTACATACAGATTTGCAACTCCGCCCCATCACAACAAACATTCAATGAACTCAAAGCACAATGCACTCAATGAACTGAAATCCATTTCTTGAAAAACAATTAATGATTTTCAGCATGTAGACTAGGGTTGTTTCAATCACACAATACAAGTAGGCCTAGCCAATAAATACATGTCCACATGAAAACTATTTGTATTTACTAATAACCTACATGTTCGATCGCATCTAAGCTATTAAAACGAGGGGCATACATAACAACGTAGCTTAGGGATAACCTGATATTACAAAAAATGTATTTAGGCCATTTATTTGAAATTGTGCAGGATGAAATCTCTTCTGATGCACCATCCCGTTTTTAAGTGTCTAGCTGTCATTGTACAGCACTAATAGGGGTGTATTAATTTACCATAACATCCTACCATTTTAATAAACACACGATCCAGCAAATTCCTATAGTCTATCATCCAGCTCAATTTTCACTTATTTCATGAACAGACCACTTTGGATTAAATAGCCCTGTAGGCCTACAGTAAATTATGAATGGTGGTCTTAAGTAAAATGATCATGACATTCTGCTACAATTTATTTGATAACATGAGTCAGCATGACAAATAGGAACATTGTGCTATAATGTATATCAAACTGGTTAATGTAAAATACTGAACTACAATTCCCAGAAAGTATATTTGGCTCCCTCTCGTGATGTGTCTGCGTAGCTCATTTACGTATTTCCTATCGCATTCTTGACTGTTGTAGGCAGGCAGCTTTTGAATAGGTAAGATGGCGGCTGCGGCAGTGGTTGAGTTTCAGAGAGCTCAGTCTCTTATTAGCACGGATCGTAACGCTTCTATTGATATTCTACATTCTATTGGTAAGTGATGTTTGTAGGCGTTCAGACGAGAAAGACTTGTCTTATTTTTGCATTTCTGCTTGATTTAAGTCATCGCAAAGGCAGTTTTATACACTGACAAGAGCCGGTTTGTGTGTCGTGCTGACTCACTGTAGAATCGGGGGTTGCTAGCTAGCTAGGTAGTCCCTGGATGGATGGATGGATGGCTAGCTAGCTAGGCCATGATGAACTGGAAAGAGACGTTAACTAGCTAACTATTTATGCTGTCTTTATGAAACAGTATCGCAATACAATTCAACGTTACTATTTAGCTGTCAGTCAAAATAACTAGTTAGCCAGCCAGCTAGCTAGCTAACCAAGATCCATTCAATTCTCAAGTTCATTGATGTAGCTATGTCATTTTGGTGTTTACAATATAGCTGCCTATATGCTCTAAAATGACAACTAACTTAGCTAGGTAGCTTGCTAACGTTGCCAAATTAACAGTGAGATCAAGTTCACTGTTCATTAACTTAAACTTAGCTATCGTTAGTTAACGTTTAGCTAGCTAGATACCTAGCTTTTGTTGACAGTTCTGTAGCTAGTTTTGTACTAGCATGTGGCTGTCCAAAAAAATTGCCTTAGTCACAGGGCCTCAGTTAGCTGTTGACTTGTTAGCCTCGTTGATCCAGATAAACAGTAACTCGGAAAGACAATAATGAACACAAACAATAGTTTAGAATAGGAGACTGTCAGTGTATGTTAAATAGTCAATGTGAATCAGTGCATTATTTTCCTTGTCCCCACAGTGAGGAGAAATATCCAGGACAGTGATGAAGAATCCGTTCGGGTTAAAGAACAGAGCATCCTGGAGCTGGGGTCACTCCTGGCCAAAACAGGACAGGCTGCAGGTGAGATTCAAAATACCAACACATAATCCGGTCTATTTGCCTGGCTGTTGAACTTGAGGAACTTGGTGGTGATTCATCCAGTAACTGCACAATGATTCACTGTATGTGCCATTGCCTAACTGTTCTGTAGTACACTGATTCCCAACCTTTTTCGGCGGTTACTGTCCCACCAACTGAATTTTTCCCTGCCCGGACGGTACCTCTGAAGAATCACCTTGTGCATTTTACCAGTAAGCCTATCCTCTTATGATTCTTCTCAAGGTAGGTAGCCTAGTGGTTAGAGCGTTGGGCCAGTAACCGAAAGGTTGGTGGATCGAATCGCCAATGCTGACAAGGTAAAAATCTGTTGTTCTGCCCCTGAACAAGGCAGTTAACCCACTGTTCCTAGGCCGTCATTGTAAATAAGAATTTGTTCTTAACTGTCTTGCCTAGTTAAATTAAATAAAAATAATAAAGTACCCACTGTGGATAGGCCAAGTACGCTGGGGTCCTAGTACCCTTGGTTGGGAACCACTGCTGTAGGACACAAGAACTGCTTATTATGAAGCTAACGTCACTAGTTTGACAGTAGACAACAGAACCTTGGATAGATGGGCTTATTGAGTAGACAAGATATGCTTACTGTTGCTATTCATTTAGCCCTATTTTCTGCTGTGGTGATTCTTCCAGAGTTGGGGGGTCTACTGAAGTTTGTGCGGCCGTTCCTCATCTCCATCAGTAAGGCCAAGGCGGCCCGGCTGGTCCGCTCCCTGCTGGACCTCTTCCTGGACATGGAGGCAGCCACAGGCCAGGAGGTGGATCTGTGTCTGGAATGCATTGAGTGGGCCAAGGTGGAGAAGAGGACCTTCCTCAGGCAGGCTCTGGAGGTAAGCTGGCCTGGGAGTCTTCTTCACCTAGAAGACAAACTATTGTACCTATACTCTGACGTTTTAGTTTGGAGTCTGAAATTCATGTGGTTATTTTCAACACATTTCCCTACCACCCCAGAGTGATATGATTAATATTTGTACACTATACTGTGAGTGTTGCAATGTCACATTTCTCTTCCCCTTTCTCCAGGCCCGTCTGATTTCACTCTATTTTGACACCAAAAGATACCAGGAGGCCTTGGCGCTTGGTGAGTGACCGCTCCATTTGAACGGACTGACAATATTATCCCTGCTAAATGAGCTTAGCTTCTGTCTGAGCAGGGAGGGCTAAGAATTGTGCAATGCTTGGATATGTTTACCCATAGCTATGTAGCAGGACTCAGTATCCCATTCTCCTGGAGCTTTGTGATGGGGGAGTCAAACAATTCGAGTCATGACGATATTGGAACTTTGATATTCCTCAACGCCAGGGTTGTGGACCACATACTGTATACAGAAGCTCCACTGTAAGGCATTTTGGATAAGTGTCTTCTAAATTACCATTAGATTGTTTCTCTGGTGTTCAGGCACCCAGCTGCTCCATGAGCTGAAGAAGATGGATGACAAGGCGCTGCTGGTGGAGGTGCAGCTGCAGGAGAGCAAGACGTACCACGCGCTTAGCAACCTGCCCAAGGCCCGCGCCGCCCTCACCTCCGCCCGCACCACGGCCAATGGAATCTACTGTCCCCCCAAGCTGCAGGCCGCCCTGGACATGATGTCAGGTCAGTCCCAGTGAACGAGCCTCCATCCAAAGCCTCCCTACAGTGTTCCTCAATGGCTTAGAAACCAATGGTAGCTTATGCTGTTGTTTTGGCAGAAACAACAGAATAGCATCCACTCAGAGCTCTTGTATGTGTTTTGTTCAACTGATAAAATAATCTATTGAACTGTAAATCAATCAGTAAGAGGGCTTATGTGCACATTGTCTATCCATTTACCAGACATTTCAGCGAGTCATTAATCAGGTTTCCATCCAGAGTTTTTATGAGTAAAGTACATATTGGATAAAAAATGTCATGGCAGGCCTGGTGGAAACAGAACATTTTTCCGTAAATTTTCCAAATGTCGACAAAACAAAATACGCTAGACAAGGTGGGATCTTTTTGTGTCAGTAAAATTAACATGAGAAATGACTGTGGAAATGCTATAATAACTGTCATATCGAAGTAACCTTGTAGTCGCGCGATATGTTGTTGTGTGGACTTCCCACTAAGACTAAGGAAAACATTACGGCTACAGATGAAATAAGTTATCAACTTCACGGGGTGGTGAAAGTGCAGTGATTAGTTTGATGCTCCTTTTCAATAAATATTCAGGGTCTAATTCTGGTGACATAATGATTGATGCTTAGTGCGGCAGGTAGCCTAGCGGTTAGAGCATTGGGCCAGAAACTGAAAGATTGCTGGTTTGAATACCCGAGCCGACAAGGTGAAAATCGGTCTGTGCCCTTGAGCAAGGCACTTAATTAACCCTAATTTGCTCCAGGGGCGCTGTACTACTATGGCTGACCCTGTAAAACAATACATTTCACTGTATCTATCTGGTGTATCTGACAATAAAACATTTATTTATATTTATTTGGCTGCCATTTGACAAATAAAATCTCACTATTTTGTCCATAATAATCTCATGTAGTAGGCTATTTTCTACTGTATCTGCAAGCTGTTGGCTAGATAGAACGCATGTGCCAAGATCAGAGTGGGCATATTCAATTGTAAAGTATTTTGTCTGTGATGTCTTCTTCTTTATGTTTTGGACCCCAGTAAGACTAGCTGTTACTAGTGGGGATCCTAATAAATAAATATAACAACATTTTTCGAACAAAACCATCAGCAGAGTTAAAAATGCGACGGAAACCAATTTAAATTGTATTTTTTTATTCGGTACATGGAAATTTAACAGCAAAAGTAATTTTTATGTGTACTTCGTCATCACCCACAGCCTTTTCTCTTCAAGTTCATTTGATGGAAACACATCTCTGGTGGGAAAAATATCTCTTTTTATGCAGATTTGAGAATATTTACATGAAAATCTGATGCTAATTGGATGGAAAACTAGCTACTGTCTTCTTCATTTGTAACACCCAATATTAGTTTACTGATCCAAATGAAGAAGAGCAGTGTGTTGAGGTGGGAAAGTGCCATGCTTAGTGTGAACGACTCACCATGCTTCCTCCCCTGCAGGGATCGTCCACGCGGCTTCGGAGAAGGACTGGAAGACTGCCTACTCCTACTTCTTTGAGGCCTTCGAGGGCTACGACTCCATCGACCACCCTAAAGCCATCACCGGTCTCAAATACATGCTGCTCTGCAAGATCATGCTTAGCCTGTAAGTGATACTACCTCCTAGCTGTGTTGCAACGATATGAAGCATACCGGTATGGCTTGGGGCAGCTTTGATGTGTTCCGACTTGGTTGACCCTCTGTTGCTGTTCTCTTTCAGACCAGAAGAGGTGCAGTCCCTGATTAGCGGAAAACTGGCCCTGCGGCATGCGGGCCGACAAGTAAGAACCCACGATTTTTGTGGGGGGCTGTTGGGCGGTCTTTCTCAACTTGCATTGTGTAATATGTTTAAATTGGTTGGTACCTGGCTGACCGTGGTCCCTTCCTCCCTCTGCAGACGGATGCACTGAAATGCGTTGCACAAGCCAGCAAGAACAGATCATTAGCCGACTTTGAAAAGGTAAGACCTTCCTTTAGCCCTCATTGTTGCTGCCATGTTTGTTTCTCTGAGGATCTCTATTGTGCCAGGCCCATTTGTATCCACCCTTCTAACCCTCTTCTCTTTCTCTCCTCCTATTCCCCCCTTTATCTCTAGGCCCTTACGGAATACAAAGCAGAGTTGAGGGACGACCCCATCATCAGAACCCACCTGGCCACGCTGTATGACAACCTGCTGGAAGGGAACCTTATCCGTGTCATCGAACCCTTCTCCAGAGTACAGGTACAGCACGTTCATCCGGGTACCGTTAATATTGCTCGATGTAGGATTTTGTTTTAGATGAGGCTAACCACCCCTAAATCGTAATCCTTTATGGCATTGCTCTTTTCCAGATTGAACACATATCAGGTCTCATCAAACTTTCAAAGGTAATGGTGGTTTCTTCTTTAATATCTTCATATTTGAAGTATTCAGTCCTATGGTACAAGATTGACACATCGGAAGTCTTCTATTCCGTGATACATGTACAGCTCTCAATGTTGTCAGTAATCAGTGGATATGTTTAATTTCCCTTAGGCGGATGTCGAGAGGAAATTGTCACAGATGATCCTGGACAAGAAGTTTCATGGTAAATTGCCGGTGTGGTTGGTACACGCATGGTATAAACGACTGTATCATACCTCTACTTCTTTCGTTCAGTGAAATGTAAATGTAGTCTAAAATGCCTGTATGACTCATTATAGGGATCCTGGACCAAGGCGAGGGTGTCTTGATCATATTTGACGAGCCACCTGTTGACAAGACTTATGGCGCGGCCCTGGAAACTATTCAGAACATGAGCAAAGTTGTGGACTCGCTTTACAACAAAGCGAAGAAGCTAACATAGGTAGGGCTCCTCAAGAGAGACACATGTCACATGTTCTGTCAGATTGCACAACTCACTGCATCCTTTCAAACAGCAAAGGAAGACTTTTTAAACCACTGCTTACTTGGAGATCTTATGTCTTTCTCGTCCTCAGAACAAATGGCGAGACCACAGCAGCACAGTGGCGGATGTGTGTGTGACCAGCGTGTGTAACATTTTAAGAAAGGGACAAGGGAGAGTGACAAAAAAACAAGTCCCACAACAAACTGCAACAAAAACAGGATTCCCGGTTCCCCTTCATGAAAGTTCCCCCTCAATGGACAATTTCATAATCTCTTCTTTTTTTCTTTCAGGATTCTGTTAAAATCTCATCGGCCACAGCAGGCCATCAGGGAATATTATACAACCACAATAAAATATTAAGAAAGATAAATACACATGTTTATCTCCTGTAGAATAAAGATTGGGCTTATAAAGCCCCCAGCTGACTCCGTTACCACCCACGAAGGTGCAATATCGACCACAAGCGAGCGCCACCAATCCCGCTTCTTTTACATGCACGGACAAGGCTTTTGGTCAAGGCGGTCTCTTTTTTTCCCCCCTCTCTGTTCATATCTTCCTAAAGCACATGGTTTTTAGCTAGTTGAAGGTAGGTTAGAAATTATTGGGATATCCCGGCAGTTACATTTGGTCAAAGAGCTCCCTCTAGCTCTTGCTGTTCTCATCATATCCATGCCAACAGTCAGTCCAATTCCCCTTCGTGACATTTCAAATGGTTGTCAACCTCACTTCATTTGGACTGCGTTTGTTTTGTAACTAAAATAAATTGGCTGACACTATTTGTCCCCTTCTTAAGTACATAGAGCAGAATGGATGCCATTTCATAATGCCAGTGGCCCCTTTTCGGCCCTCTGCTTTGCCTCAACGTTTGGCT
Source organism: Salmo salar (assembly GCF_965601325.2). NCBI lineage: Eukaryota > Metazoa > Chordata > Actinopteri > Salmoniformes > Salmonidae > Salmo > Salmo salar. The sequence goes on along the minus strand of NC_138309.1, from coordinate 57,759,875 downwards.
GCAACATAATTTAGGGGTGCAGAAATGTGAGATTTATTGATTTGCCTCTGAGCGTCTGTCTGATCCCGAGTGAACGATTATCCATTGTTATTGCCTAGCCCTAGTATGGTATGCTAGTAACCAAACAAAAATTGTTTCGTTTCATTTGTCATTTTCAAAAATAAATATTTTGTATTTTTAAGGATTTTGTCTGCCTCTTGGGAAAAATATCACTGACCTTGGTAAGGTTCAATTGGGCCATTTTAGCCCTCTGATGTGCTCTTGTTCTGAGGTAATAGGGGTAGGATGTTGGGTGCCCGTTGTTGGATAACTGACTTCAGTTGATTTAGATTCCAGTGTAGAAATGAAGGTCTAATAGACCAAGGCCTTGGAAGTAAATGTCTGCTGGGACTAGCAGCTTCAACTGGGTGGTGAATAATGAATGACTCCTAGTTGCATACTTGGTGGAAGGAAGGAGACTAAAATTAAAGGGAAGAGAAGTGTATGCAGTAGGAAAAATCCCTGTCTAGTCAACTCTGGGATTACCATGTTGTGAACTGCATTAGAGGGTTATGAATACTGTATAGGAGAACTGATGGCATTCTGTTTTGTCTTTTCTCCTGTTGGGCAAATGTTCCTGTGTTGGAAAATGGCCTTGTCCCAAAGGGCATTAAAACACAATTTCAATGACAGCTTTGGATTGTTTTTGTTTTTTTACACAAGGCAATGTAAACATTTTATGAACCTGTTTGTGAAATGAAACGTAGTCATTGAGTTGAAAAGGGAAGGATTTGGATTCTGACATGGTGTTTATGCACTGGATAAGACCATGATATTCTGTTTTCGCTCAAGTCTTGGTTCAGACGGTTCATTACATAGAGTTCATGACTTCTGTTTCTTGTGCACCAGAGTTCTCCAATAATAAAGTGCCATAAACTGCACTGAAATCAAGCTTTTTCCCCTCTTGTTGTCAGTGAAGCGTTTCAGTGTTTCAGTATGTTGACAAAAAGCACAGCCATTAAACACTTTCACTAGTGGAAGTCCCATTTCAAGGATGTCCACATCTGTTACATAGGGCCTATATGTGTAAGTCCATTCATTTTGAGACAAACGATTTAGACAAAATGCAATTTTAAACTAAGAGCTTGAGGTGAATAGATGTCATGTACATGTAGGTATAGCATTGAGCAGAAACGTGATGGATCTATTTTATTGTTTACAGAAAGTGTCCAAAATTTTTATGAAAAATAGAGTAAATATAACACATCTACCTTGGCCCCTCAAAAGCAACTTTTGTGTTTTTATTTTAAATATATATATTTGACAGGTATGTAATATAGCCCCTAAAGCCATCCAACCGCTTCACCCAGTTTTCCAAACCCAAAAAAGTATTGTTGCTTGTTTTGGATTTCTATACACATCAATATCAAATGTACAAACGGTTCTTGCTGACCAACAATTACCGAGTATATCTGATGTTCAGATGAGTTCAAAATAAATCTCTTTTTTTTCAAAAATGTTTGAGTTCTCTCTTCTGTTTTAGTGTTTTGATGATGGATTAGTGACGATCGATGGATCAGCCTATTTGCAATAAGGTATTCACTTTTCCATTTGACTTTTCTCTCTGATAAATTGTATATTTGCAAACTTGGAAATTCACATTATTGAAAGAGGGGTTGTGGTATTTAAGTGATCATGCCCGAGAAGCCGTGTTTGTTGGATATATTGGCACGGGGGTTGTTCGGCAAACTGTGCCAATATATCCAACAAACACCGGCTTCGAGAGCATTATCACTTTTATACAACGGGTTACCAGCATATTCAAATAATGATAGACATTATTTTCATTAAAAACGTTATTTTGATTAATGTATTCGTACTATTTCATCCTCCACAAGGTATAGTCCCGACACAGCGACCCAGTCGTTCGTTCTTTTTGTTCTGTATCTATTGACGCGACATTCGTTCGTTCTAAATGTTCAGTTGTCATACTGACTGGCAACGTTCTTATCCCTTGCTTGCTAGCTAGCCAACTACGGCTAATTTACAGTCACGTCAAAAAGTGCAGCCAGAATAACCGCAAAGTAGCTGCATTTGTTTTAAGCTGTTTTCTTCTGACATTTATTTGGATACATCCATAATGAGCTAATGATGCATGATTTACCCTGGCATAGAAAATGTGCTCTCTCGTCAGGACACTGTTGTTCAGAGGAGCTAGCCAACAACACAGCTAACACAATCACTTCAAACTGAAGCTGGAAAGACTGCAAACTAGCTGCACTTCGTTTAGTTGTACCTGTTTTCAATTGACATCTCTTTGTATATATCCATAAAAATGATGCCAGCTGATTCATGATTTAGACGCGGAGAAACGCTCCCTGCTTCTCTCTCGTCCCGACCCCTACACTTTCATTACTATGGGACAGTTTAGCAGATAGAATTTGAATATTGAAACAATGTTGCAAATGTCGGCGAGACAGACAATAAGATTTATACAAATCTCCCCTGTTGAAACTAAATGTTAGTCCAAAAGAAATGTGAGATAAAGTCTAGATGCTTTTTATAGTGGAGATAAAGTTTTTTTTAAATATATTTTTATTTATTTCAACTTTATTTAACCAGGTAGGCTAGTTGAGAACAAGTTGTCATTTGCAACTGCGACCTGGCCAAGATAAAGCATAGCAATTCGACACATACAACAACAGAGTTACACATGGAATAAACAAAACATACAGTCAATAATACAGTAGAACAAAAGAAAACAAAAAGTCTATATACAGTGAGTGCAAATGAGGTAAGTTAAGGCAATAAATAGGCCATGGTGGCGAAGTAATAACAATATAGCAATTAAACACTGGAATGGTAGATGTGCAGAAGATGAATGTGCAAGTAGAGATACTGGGGTGCAAAGGAGAAAAGATAAATAAATAAAGACAGTATGGGGATGAGGTAGGTAGATAGATGGGCTGTTTACAGATGGGCTATGTACAGGTGCAGTGATCTATGAGCTGCTCTGACAGCTGGTGCTTAAAGCTTATAACTTCCCTGCCTAGGCTGATGAGACAGTGGATTGCGCATTCAGATGGAACAGAGTAAATAGGCATTTTAATATCATAGATTTAGCCGGTGGTAATTTCTGTATTATAAACTGGGTGGTTCGAGACCTGAATGCTGATTGGCTAACGTATACCACGGGTATGACAAAACATGTATTTTTACTGCTCTAATTATGTTGGTAACCAGTTTATAATAGCAATAAGGCAACTTGGGGGTTTGTGATATATGGCCAATATACCACGGTTAAGGACTGTGTCCAGGCACTCCGCTTTGCATTGTGCATAAGAACAGCCATTAGCCATGGTATATTAGCCATATACAACACCCCCTCGGGCTTTATTGCTTAAATAGAGACCAGTTGGAATGCGCTTTTAACCAATCATTCATGCGCAACGCAGAGCACCTGGATATAGCCCTTAGCTCTGGTATACTGGCCATATACCACAAACCCCTGAGGTGCCTTATTGCTATTATAAACGGGTTACCAATGTAATTAGAACAGTAAAAACTAATGTTTTGTCATACCCATGGTATACTGTCTGATATACCACAGCTTTCAGCCAATCAGCATTCAGGGCCCGAACCAGCCAGTTTATAATGTACAATATTTCGATTTTTGTTTGTGTGTTAAAAGCAGCTAATTATCAACACAATATTGAATCTGTTTAAGATTAGATTGTTTAATTGTTCATTATTAATGTGCACACCTGGGATAAATGCAGTGATGGAAAAAGTACCCAATTGTCATACTTGAGTAAAAGTACCTTAATAGAAAATGACTTAAGTAAAAGTGGAAGTCACCCAGTAAAATACTACTTGAGTAAAAGTTAAAGTATTTGGTTTTAAATATACTTAAGTATCAAAATTAAATGTAATTGCTAAAATATACTTAAGTATCAAAAGTAAAAGTATAAATCACTTCACATTTCTTATACTAAGCAAACCAGATGGGATAATTGTATTATAAAAAAATAAAAATAAGAATAGCCATGGGCTCACTCCAACACTCAGACATCATTTACAAGCTAAGCATTTGTTTTTAGTGAGTCAGCCAGATCAGAGGCAGTAATAGGCCAATTTCTCTTTTGCCCTGTTTATCAAAAGTGTTGGAAAAATGAAATGTGTCAATAATCAACTGGCTGGCTTTCTTGATGTCTATAGTATTCTCTCTGGTATGCAATCTGGTTTCCGCTCAGGTTATGGGTATGTCACTGCAACCTTAAAGGTCCTGAATGATGTCACCATTGCCCTTGGTTCTAAGCAATGTTGTGCTGCTATTTTTGTTGACTTGGCCAAAGCTTTTGATACAGTAGACCATTCCATTCTTGTGGGCCGGCTAAGGAGTATTGGTGTCTCTGAGGGGTCTTTGGCCTGGTTTGCTAACTACCTCTCTCAAAGAGCGCAGTGTATCAAGTCAAATCTGCTGTCTCAGCCACTGCCTGTCACCAAGGGAGTACCCCAAGGCCCAGCCTAGGCTCTACGCTCTTCTCAATTTACATCAACAACATAGCTCAGGCAGTAGGAAGCTCTCTCATCCATTTATGTGCAGATGATACAGTCTTATACTCAGCAGGCCACTCCCCGGATTGTGTTAAATGCTCTACCACAAAGCATTTTTAGTGTCCAACAAGCTTTCTCTACCCTTAACCTTGTTCTGAACAACTCCAAAACAAAGGTAATGTGGTTTGGTAAGAAGAATGCCCCTCCTCCCACAGGTGCTATTACTACCTCTGAGGGTTTAGAACTTGAGGTAGTCACCTCGTACAAGTCCTTGGGAGTATGGCTAGACGGTTAAATCTAGACTTGGTTTCCTCTATTGTAATCGCTCCTCTTTCACCCCAGCTGCCAAATTTACCCTGATTCAGATGACCATCCTACCCATGCTAGATTAAGGAGACGTAATTTATAGATTGACAGGTAAGGGTACTCTCGAGCGGCTAGATGTTCTTTACCATTCTGCCATCAGATTTGCCACCTTATAGGACACATGACTGCACTCTATACTCCTCTGTAAACTGGTCATCTCTGTATACCCGTCGCAAGACCCACTGGTTGATGCTTATTTATAAAACCCTCTTAGGCCTCACTCCCCCCTATCTGAGATATCTACTGCAACCCTCATCCTCCACATACAACACCCGTTCTGCCAGTCACATTCTGTTAAAGGTCCCCAAAGCACACACATCCCTGCGTCGCTCGTCTTTTCACTTCGCTGTAGCTAGCGACTGGAACGAGCTGCAACAAACCCTCAAACTGGACATTTTTATCTGTCTCTTCCTTCAAAGACTCAATCATGGACACTCTTACTGACAGTTGTGGCTGCTTTGCGTGATGTATTGTTGTCTCTACCTTCTTGCCCTTTGTGCTGTTGTCTGTGCCCAATAATGATTGTGCCATGTTTTGTGTTGCTACCATGCTGTGTTGTGTGTTGTTACCATGCTGTGTTGTCATGTGTTGCTGCCTTGCTATGTTGTTGTCTTAGGTCTCTCTTTATGTAGTGTTGTGTTGTCTCTCTTGGCGTGATGTGTGTTTTGTCCTATATTTATGTTATTTATTCATTTATTTTTATTTTTAATCTCAGCCCCCGTCCCCGCAGGAGGTCTTTTTCCTTTTGGTAGGCCATCATTGTAAATAAGAATTTGTTCTTAACTGACTTGCCTAGTTAAATAAAGGTTAAATAAATAACAATAAAAATGTACTGCTATAAATAGGACACGTGACATCCCGACAACTTTGAAAAAACGCACTTTATATCGGATTTGTGCCTTTTATGCTACACGTATCTGCCCCCTCATTGGCTAGAATGGTCCCACTTGATCTTGCCTACTCCCGACTGCCTTCCATTTTTATTTTTTATTTTGTCTTTGTTAGAGCGGCCACTTGAGTATCTGGTCAAAGATTTCGTCGCTAACGTGTACGTGATGACATCACTTCATAAGCAAAGTCGATCCCGCCCACTCCATTTTTCAAGCCTGTAGTGGAGTTCAACGCACGGTTGTGCTGTCAGCAGTGTTGGGAACTTTTATGCTGAATTGCATTTGAAAAACGACAACAAACACCAAGATGGCCGGCCGGGTGAGTTTCCTTTAAATAAATGGCTTTAGTTAAACATATTTACACATTGGCGAGAATGATAACAATGCTGTGTTTTAAGGATTTTTCAGCATCTGCTACTACCTCCAACTCACTAGCCTGTGTGGCAGAGTAATTTACGTAATTCAAATCTTAGCTCGGAAGACCGAGTATTTTATGACCAGTGTCCACTGCGAGCATACCTCAGTGACTGCAAGCCATGCAATATCTGGCTAGCTAGCAACACAATACCGGTGCGTGGGTAAAATAACTGGGGAAGCCAAGCCAGAAAAATAAGGCCATATTACAACCTATGTGTTGTGATAATTGCGTTGTTTACTCTATAACCTGTTAGTTCATATGCCTTGCCAACGTGATATAGACCTAAAGTCGAGGCAATAAGACACAGTGGCAGAATAACTTCAACCACACCGTTGTTTCATCACAAAACAACATCTGTCCGGTGAAGTCCACAACCTCATTTTGGATTAACAAACAGTTAGTTACATGATGTACAGCATGGTCAAACAAGGTAATGTTTCCCACTAAACAACTATTGATTTAGAACCATGGAGAGTTACTGCAAGTCGCAAAGAAAACAGGAGCTGCCTCCACTATTCCAGCACCATTTCAACTTCAACATTTCAACATCATCAAATCACCTCTGCTTAGTTTAACACAGTGACAACTAAAAGATACCAAAAACAATTTAGCCCAATCAATGTAAACTAATATGATGTAGCTGTCCATGGTACTGATTTGTGTGTGTGTGTGTGTGTGTGTGTGTGTGTGTGTGTGTGTGTGTGTGTGTGTGTGTGCACGCAAGTAGAAAAAACATGTTCACTCACCCTACTTGTAGAGAAACGCCAATGAATGCCATCCTGTCTTTTATGTCGCCGAACCGGTCTATGACTGTCATACAGTACACACTTAGTTTTTGTTATCCTAGGCTAAAATGCTTGCTCGCTGGCCTAACTTCCTTTCATGGGCATCGATGCGCCAGGCCAGCTAGTTAACATTAGTGTTAGCCTACTACATCTAGCTATATATTGAACTTTCACCCTCTCTGGCAAGGCGCACAATGTTTGGATTTATGGCTGGATCCGAATTGCCGTTATAAATCAGTACGGCGAAGTAGGTAAAACCACAAGTTCAAATCCCTATCTTCATCCATGGGTAATTTAGGAAACATGACGCAACAATATACATTTTTTTATGTAAATGTAGTTTTGGTTTTGATGTACTTGGTGTGAAGCCACATCCAAACTGGCTTCCCTTGACATGTTTTGTTGTTGTTGGTGTGCCAAGACCATTCACACTTGATTGGCTATTATTCGTTTTTTTTTTTTTTTTTATCAAGGGAGGCAAATGATAGCTGGCTTCCCTTGCATTCAATGCTATGGGTGGCAACAATGTCATAATCATTTTGACCAGACAGCATAAGATAGATGGGCTACAAATACTGAGACAGAGGAGCGCTGTTTTGCTCGCTCTGATGTTTTCTCCGGTGAGATACATTCAGCCTTGCGAATTGCAGGAACATTTTGAAACACAGAGACAAAATACATTTATTTTGTATTTTTTTTCTTGGTATTTTTCGGGGGGAAACCTGGCTTCCCTTGGCATCCATGAATACATGCCACTATACAATACAGTATACTGAAATAGTATATCTCTGTCTTATCTCTAACCGGTCTCAACAAGGAAACCTCATAGTAATAGTGACTAACTAACCCTGCGCAGTATGAAAGGATACATTTTGCTAAGCTAAATCTCGCCTACCAAGGTTTAACAGCTGGCTAACTTGATGACTAGCTTTTATGACCAGGCTAGCTAGGTACACTACATGGCCAAAAGTATATGGACACCTGCTCGTCGAACATCTCATTCCAAAATCTTGGGCTTTAATATTGAGTTGGTCCCCCTCTGCTGCTATAATAGCCTTCACTCTTCTGGGAAGGCTTTCCACCAGATGTTGGAACATTACTGCAGGGACTTGCTTCCATTCAGCCACAAGAGCATGAGTGAGGTTGGGCACTGATGTTGGGCGATTAGGCCTGGCTTGCAGTCGGTGTTCCAATTCATCCCAAAGGTGTTCGATGGGGTTGAGGTCAGTGCTCTGTGCAGGCCAGTCAAGTTCTTCCACACCGATCTCCAATAAAACATTTCTGTATGGAATTGTAATACTGAAACAGGAAAGGGTCTTCGTCAAAATGTTGCCACAAAGATGGAAGCACAGAATCGTCTAGAATGTCATTGTATGCTGTAGCGTTAAGATTTCCTTTCACTGGAACTAAGGGGCCTAGCCCGAACCATGAAAAATAGCCACATACCATTGTACTTCCTCCTCCAAACTTTGCAGTTGGCACTATGCATTGGGACAGGTAGCGTCCTCTTGGCATGCGCCAAACCCGGATTCGTCCATTGAACTGCCAGATGTTGAGCGTGATTCATCACTCCAGAGAACGCATTTCCACTGCTCCAGAGTCCAATGGCGGCGTGCTTTACACCACTCCAGCCGACACTTGGCATTGCGCATGGTGATCTTAGGCTTGGGTGCCGCTGCTCGACCATGGAAACCCATTTCATGAAGCTCCCGAAAACAGTTATTGTGCTGAAGTTGCTTCCAGAGGCAGATTTGAAACTCAGTAGTGAGTGTTGCAACCGAGGACAGATGATTTTTACGCGCTATGCGCTTCAGCACTCGGCGGTCCCGTTCTGTGAGCTTGTGTGGCCTACCACTATACGGCTGAGCCGTTGTTGCTCCTAGACGTTTCCATTTCACAATAACAGCATAGACAGTTGACCGGGGCAGCTCTTGCAGGGCATAAATCTGACAAACTGACCTGTTAGAGATGCCAATTTGAAAGTCACTGAGCTCTTCAGTACGGGCCATTCTACTGCCAATGTTTGTTCTATGTAGATTGCATGGCTGTGTGGCTGATTTTATACTAGAGGTCGACCGATTAATCGAAATGGCCGATTAATATCATAACGATCAGTAATCGGCATTTTTGGACACCGTTTATGACCGATTACATTGCACTCCATGAGGAGACTGTGTGGCAGGCTGACTATCTGATATGAGAGTGCAGCAAGAAGGTTAGGTGCTAGCTAGCATTAAACTTATCTTATAAAAAACAATCAATCTTAACATAATCACTAGTTAACTACACATGGTTGATGATATTACTAGTTTATCTAGCTTGTCCTGCGTTGCATATAATCGATGCGGTTCCTGTTAATTTATCATTGAATTACAGCCTTCTTCGCCAAACGGGTGATTTAACAAGTGCATTCGCGAAATAAATCACTGTCGTTGCACCAATGTGTACCTAACCATAAACATCAATGCCTTTCTTAAAATCAATACACAAGTATATATTTTTAAACCTGCATATTTAGTTAATATTGCCTGCTAACATGAGTTTCTTTTAACTAGGGAAATTGTGTCACATCTGTTGCGTTCTGTGCAACAGAGTCAGGGAGTATGCAGCAGTTTGGGCCGCCTGGCTCGTTGCGAACTGTGTGAAGACCATTTCTTCCTAACAAAGACAGCCAACTTCGCCAAACGGGGGATGATTTAACAAAAGCGCATTTGCGGAAAAATCACAATCGTTGCACGAATGTACCTAACCATAAACATCAATGCCTTTCTTAAAATCAATACACAGAACTATATATTTTTTAAACCTGCATATTTAGTTAAAAGAAATTCATGTTAGCAGGCAATATTAACTAGGCAAATTGTGTCACTTCTCTTGCGTTTATTGCACGCAGAGTCAGGGTATATGCAACAGTTTGGGCCGCCTGGCTCGTTGCGAACTAATTTGCCAGAATTTTGACATAACATTGAAGGTTGTGCAATGTAACAGCAATATTTAGACTTATGGATGCCACCCGTTAGATAAAATATGGAACGGTTCCGTATTTCACTGAAAGAATAAACGTTTTGTTTTCAAAATGATAGTTTCCGGATTTGACCATATTAATGACCTAAGGCTCGTATTTCTGTGTGTTATTATATTACAATTAAGTCTATGATTTGATAGCGCAGTCTGACTGAGCGGTGGTAAGCAGCAGCAGGCTCGTAAGCATTCATTCAAACAGCACGTTCCTGCGTTTTCCAGCAGCTCTTCGCAATGCTTCAAGCATTGCGCTGTTTATGACTTCAAGCCTATCAACTCCCAAGATTAGACTGGCAATACTAAAGTACCTATTAGAACATCCAATAGTCAAAGGAATATGAAATTCAAATGGTATATAGAGAAATAGTCCTATAATAACGACAACTCATGTTAAAAGGAACCACCAGCTTTCATATGTTCTCATGTTCTGAGCAAGGAACTTAAACGTTAGCTTTTTTACATGGCACATATTGCACTTTTACTTTCTTCTCCAACACTTTGTTTTTCCATTATTTAAACCAAATTGAACGTTTCATTATTTATTTGAGACTAAATAGATTTTATTTATGTATTATATTAAGTTAAAATAAGTGTTCTTTGTTTATTCAGTATTGTTGTAATTGTCATTATTTCAAATATATATATAAAAATCGGCCGATTAATCGGTATTGGCTTCTTTTGGTCCTCCAATAACCGGTATCGGTATCAGCGTTGAACAATCATAATCGGTTGACCTCTATTTTAGACACCTGTCAGCAACAGGTGTGGCTGAAATAGCCAAATCCACTAATTTGAAGGGGTGTCCACGTACTCTAGTGTAGATACTCCCACGCCCACACACACTAGTACCAGCAGGGAAGTGACATTGAAATAGCCAACTGCTGGAAAAGAGGCACAACCGATAGCGAAGTCCAACTGTAATTTAACGTTACCTAGAGCTTTCCACTTTCACTCTAGCTCTATGAACAATGTGGACTAGCTAGCCATCTAGGTATCCAGTGACTGACAGTGGCACTGTAGCACATATGAAATGGAGATTCATCTTTGACTGTAATGTGTGGAAACTGTGGATAACATAATGTTATGATGTGACTGGGGCCCCTGCTGCAGCTGTCAGCATAACTCTCTGCAAGAATAGGATATTTGCTTGAGCAATCACCCATCACCAATTTCCTTGTTTACCAAAAATAATATCTCATATCCTGCTTATTCATATTACGTTAATCTTTTACCCAGAAGTAAAATGATCTTGCGGGAGTTTGTCATTTCCCATTTTACTTCTGGGGGGAATGTCGGGTTGCGTTCAGTACGTCTTTCTGTTCTGGAAAGTATGGAAGTGAAGTCCTTCCTCAAAAACAGAAACAATAGGCACGCTAATTTCACCCGTGTCTATCATGACCAAAAAGCACATTTTTGTTTTTATGAATTTTTACAATAGAGAATTTTTACTTTTCTGGCCTTGGAATCTGGTGGAAACAGTTCATCATCTGCACACCGCACCAGTTTAAGCAACGCCTTCAACAAAACACCAAATAATGGAATTTCTCGTGGAAGAATTGTGTCGCATCCCTCCAATAGACCTTCAGACAGTTATACCATCTATGCGTTATACCAGATGCATTGAAGCTGTTCTGGCTCGTGGTGGCCCAACGCCCTATTCAGACACTTTATGTTGGTTCTTTATTTTGGCAGTTAACTGTACTTAAATCAAGCAGAGTCTTGTTCACGTGTAGGGGGTAGTTTTTCCTGTAGGTTTTTTCTATTCATTTTGAGCTGATTACATTTCAAAAGAATGTGAAGAATTCCCTTAAATTCTGCAACTCACAATAACTTAATTGAAACTGCTTAGTTAAAACTGTGCTCTTAGTGTTCCACACATCATTAGAAAGTCTTTCTTTGCCTTAGAGGGGAAAAAGCCCCAGAGATTTGTTCCTGTCAGCCAACTGAGCTCAGTATTCCACACAGTTTTCCATTTCAAGTTCTCAGCATATGTGGTAAGTGTACCTATTAAGGCCCCGTAAACATTAAGCCCACTTCCATTTTTTGGATTGAAATGAGTGATGCACCGATATTACATTTTTGGCTGATACCGATATTCAATATTTTCCTTGCCAATAAAAATGATACCGATAACTGATATTTAGAATTTTTGCGGCCTTTTAACCTCTTGGGGCTAGGTGGGACGCTAGCGTGCCACCCGTGGTGCACTCCATCAACAGCAGGTGCATTTCAAGAGCGGCAAATTTGAATCCAAATAAATGTCAAAATTCAAATTTTTAAAAAATACAACTATGTTACACCATTTGAAAGATAAACATCTCCTTAATCTAACCACGTTTTACGATTTCAAAAAGGTTTTACGGCGAAAGCATAAATTTAGAGTATGTTAGGACAGTACATTTACAAGAGTTGTGTGTAATGTTTTGTCAAGTCAAAGACAGGGTCACCAAAACCATAAAACCAGCTAAAATGATGCACTAACCTTTTACAATCTCTATCAGATGACACTCCTAGGACATTATGTTAGACAATGCATGCATTTTTAGTTCTATCAAGTTCATTTTTATATCCAAAAACAGCGTTTTACTATGGCATTGATGTTGAGGAAATCGTTTCCCTCCAATAACCGGCAGTCAAGTCAGCGTCAGAAATTAAATAATTAAAATTAGAAAACATTGGTAAAATATTATATTGTCATTTAAAGAATTATAGATTTACATCTCTTGAACGCAATCAACTTGCCAGATTTAAAAATAACCTTACTGGGAAATCACACTTTGCAATAATCTGAGCACTGCGCCCAGAAAAATACGCGTTGCGATACAGACTAGACGTCATGTTGGGGAGATCTAAAATCGAAAATACTATGTAAATAATCCATTACCTTTGATTCTCTTCATCAGATGTCACTTCCAGGTATCACAGGTCCATAACGAATGTAGTTTTGTTCAAAAAAGCTCATCATTTATGTCCAAAAATCTCCGTCTCGTTAGCACATGATGTAAGCCAGCCGGACTTCTCGTCATGAACGAGGGGAAAAAATATATTTCCGTTCGTTCAAACATGTCAAACGTTGTATAGCATAAATCATTAGGGCCTTTTTTAACCAGAACATGAATAATATTCAAGGTGGACGAATGCATACTCTTTTATAACGTATTGGAACGAGGGTACCCAACATGAACTAGCGCGCCAGGTGTCTAATGGGACATCACCGTTCCATGGCTCTTGTTCGGTCAGATCTCCCTCCAGAAGACTCAAAACACTTTGTAAAGGCTGGTGACATCTAGTGGAAGCAATAGGAAGTGCCAAAATATTCCTAAACCCCTGTGTTTTTCAATGGGATAGGTTTAAAGTCAATACAACACATCAGGTATCCACTTCCTGTCAGAAAATGTCTCAGGGTTTTGCCTGCCAAATGAGTTCTGTTATACTCACAGACACCATTCAAACAGTTTTGGAAACTTTAGAGTGTTTTCTATCCATATATAATAAGTATATGCATATTCTAGTTACTGGGTAGGATTAGTAACCAGATTAAATCGGGTACATTTTTTTTATCCAGACGTGCAAATGCTGCCCCCTAGACCCAACAGGTTAAGCATTCTAGTACAGTTAAATAGTTAACACACACACATGGACGCAGCGGTCGTAGGCAAGAGGCATAACAACAGTCCGTGGTTCGAATCCAGGCTGTATCACTTCCGGCCATGATCGGGAGTCCCATAGGGCGGCGCACAATTGGCCCAACGTCATCCGGGACGTTTGTCCCCATTACCAGTAAAACAATCAAAACCTATTTCTTTCACTTACTTGCTGTGCTGTTTGGTTGTTCATTTGTTCAGTCGTTTCATTCTCAACCAGGATTTCTATGGAACGCCGTTTGGGTCTTTGTGTGTCAAAAAAGATACACGTCAAATAACACTCTTTGACCAATCAGGACTTGAATATGACTGCACGTCACATAATAATTTAACGCTTTCATACATTTTTTACGTAGTTATCACACATTGATTACACTATCACTCGTATTTCATGTCACAACGATTCATCGATACGTATGCTATGATGCTGGTAAAGTTGTCTCGCGCACCTACAGTGCTGGTCATAAAAAAAAGCTAGCTAGCTCATGGATGCAATCAATTTTCTTCCCCAAAAACATAGCAAAATGACACAATCTGTTTCAGTAGCTATAGTTAGCTAGCTAACTATATAGCTAGGTGTCATCATCTAAAATAACCCTAATTTATAAGACAGTTCTTATTTGATTAATGGTGGTCGGACCCATCTGTGATGCTAGCCACAATAAGGATTAGCCACAATAGTGGACTTTGCGGTTAGCCTTCAAAATAAAATATGGCATAAGTCTACTATTTTGTATTAATTTGCGTCACTGTCAATTACATAATTTTATTTTGAAGGCAAACCGCAAATTCCACTATTGTGCCTAAATCTTATTGTGGCTAGCTTCACAACACATAACCCGGTCCGGTCGAGCCTCACTAGCCAGATGAAGCTAGCTGGCTGCTTATAACGTTAGCTTTGGACAACAGGGTTAAGTAGCTGGATAGCTATTTATTTTCATGAACTTAAGTTCAATTTCAATAGGCGAACAACAAGTGGTAACCTTGCTAAAACTTACAAGGATTCCTAAATCATTGCTAAGAATAATGAAAATGACTGCAGTTTCTACTGGTCATTGTTTTCAGGCTTGTTGTATTGGTGCTAGCTAGGTACCAAGCTAAAGCTAGCAACCCCAGAAGTTGCGGTCGAACAAATTCTGCTTTATTACCAACGTGGTATTGTAAACACATTGTTCGTGTCTGGGCTTTGCTTGTTTGCAGGCTTTTTTTGTACAGCTTTGACAGTGCTACTGTATCTTTTTTGACAGGCAAAGACCCAAATGGCATTCCATAGTATGTATGTCGTGAAGCTAATAGCAGTAACGCTATTACTGTGTAACTCCGGTAGGGCAGCATCTGAAAAATAGCACACTTGGTAGTGTGTACCGGTGCTTGACAAGTCTGCGAAAGCCAACATCACCCACGACAGAGAATAGTTGATTGTTAACCTCTTGGGGCTAGGTGGGACGCTAGCGTGCCACCCGTGGTGCACTCCATCAACAGCAGGTGCATTTCAAGAGCGGCAAATTTGAATCCAAATAAATGTCAAAATTCAAATTTTTCAAAAATACAACTATTTTACACCATTTGAAAGATAAACATCTCCTTAATCTAACCACGTTTTACGATTTCAAAAAGGTTTTACGGCGAAAGCATAAATTTAGAGTATGTTAGGACAGTACATTTACAAGAGTTGTGTGTAATGTTTTGTCAAGTCAAAGACAGGGTCACCAAAACCATAAAACCAGCTAAAATGATGCACTAACCTTTTACAATCTCCATCAGATGACACTCCTAGGACATTATGTTAGACAATGCATGCATTTTTAGTTCTATCAAGTTCATATTTATATCCAAAAACAGCGTTTTACTATGGCATTGATGTTGAGGAAATCGTTTCCCTCCAATAACCGGCAGTCAAGTCAGCGTCACAAATTAAATAATTAAAATTAGAAAACATTGGTAAAATATTATATTGTCATTTAAAGAATTCTAGATTTACATCTCTTGAACGCAATCAACTTGCCAGATTTAAAAATAACCTTACTGGGAAATCACACTTTGCAATAATCTGAGCACTGCGCCCAGAAAAATACGCGTTGCGATACAGACTAGACGTCATGTTGGGGAGATCTAAAATCGAAAATACTATGTAAATAATCCATTACCTTTGATTCTCTTCATCAGATGTCACTTCCAGGTATCACAGGTCCATAACGAATGTAGTTTTGTTCAAAAAAGCTCATCATTTATGTCCAAAAATCTCCGTCTCGTTAGCACATGATGTAAGCCAGCCGGACTTCTCGTCATGAACGAGGGGAAAAAATATATTTCCGTTCGTTCAAACATGTCAAACGTTGTATAGCATAATTAATTAGGGCCTTTTTTAACCAGAACATGAATAATATTCAAGGTGGACGAATGCATACTCTTTTATAACGTATTGGAACGAGGGTACCCAACATGAACTAGCGCGCCAGGTGTCTAATGGGACATCATCGTTCCATGGCTCTTGTTCGGTCAGATCTCCCTCCAGAAGACTCAAAACACTTTGTAAAGGCTGGTGACATCTAGTGGAAGCAATAGGAAGTGCCAAAATATTCCTAAACCCCTGTGTTTTTCAATGGGATAGGTTTAAAGTCAATACAACACATCAGGTATCCACTTCCTGTCAGAAAATGTCTCAGGGTTTTGCCTGCCGTGAAAATACTGCCCCCTATCCTAAACAGGTTAATATTATAATTTTTTCTATTGTTTCCTCGTCAGAGCTCTAGTAACCCATTATACTCAATATTATGTTACTTTATTTCTAGTAACTATGTGTTACCTCACAAATTCCTCCTCCACACCAGTGTTCTATTCATACAGGGATTTAAATATTCACTCTAGTGTTCTATTTAACAGCATATTCTGAAATAATACTCTCGTCTATCATATCTCCTTAGAGAATCCCTATATAACATTATAGGTCTTTAGTTATTCACATCCACACCACCAGCAACGATCACAGCGCAGCAGCCCGAGAGGTACACATATCATGTTCTCGAGGAAATCTCAGTGTCCGGGGGGGGGTTTATCAATGAACATTGTTACAGCCCTTACCCATCTCAGCTGTTACCCTCTCAAACTTTTCATTGGCTTCGCCTGTCAGTGCTCACTACCTGTAGATCGATGGGCGGTAGTGGACACCATATGTATCTTCAACAGTTCCCAGTGGTTCTCGACCACGTAGACACTTCTTATAAATGCCTACAAACAATTGTCAGTTGTCTCCTGCCCTCACTCTAGCCTTCTCCTAAGACTTGCCCCTACTTCCTATACATATGTAATAACCAAATCCAAAAACTCAGCTCACAGAACTATTTGGGGTATTCATTCTTTTCCATATATAACTATACTTAGGGTATTTACATCCATACCACTCCATGTGGATCTATGCACCATATGTATCTTCAACGGTTCTCTAGCCTCTCGGAGACTATGGTGCAGTGGTCCCACACCACATAGACAATTCACAAAAATGCCTCTAGAACGCTACTTCCTATACATATACAACAACACCCGTGCTCAATTACACTCCAGCTAATATTGGTACTCCCAGACTACGATGGGCCGTGGTGGATGGAACCCCTACATAACGTCATAGATTGAAAAACTCGGCTCACACTTCACTCCACATTCACGCTGGAGCTAGTCCCCTGACAGCTCTCATTCACTCAGTATGTTATAGCTACATTTCAATCTCTTATTATACCATTTTGAATCAGTTTATTATCCATATTTCAATCTCTTGTAATCCAAATATCAATCAGCTTAATATGTCATATCTCACAATCACACAACTTTCACATCCACATTCACGTAGTACTAGCCCTTGCTCTAGTCTTCTCTCTAAGACTAGCTCTAGCCTTCTTCTGTCATATGTATCACTGCTGCGTTTCCTCTATAGTCTCTACAGTATCTAAACTCTCTATAGTCTCGTATCTATAGTCTCTGTGTCTATAGTCTCAGTAGTTTATGTAGTCATAAATAAACTAGATTCTATAGTCTTGCCACATACAGTTGATGTCGGAAGTTTACATACACTTAGGTTGGAGTCATTAAAACTCGTTTTTCCACCTCTCCACAAATTTCTTGTTAACAAACTATAGTTTTGGCAAGTCGATTAGGACATCTACTTTGTGCATGACACAAGTCATTTTTCCAACAATTGTTTACAGACAGATTATTTCACTTATAATTCACTGTATCACAATTCCAGTGGGTCAGAAGTTTACATACACTAAGTTGACTGTGCCTTTAAACAGCTTGGAAAATTCCCTAAAATGTCATGGCTTTAGAAGCTTCTGATAGGCTAATTGACATAATTTGAGTCAATTGGAGGTGTACCTGTGGATGTATTTCAAGGCCTACCTTCAAACTCAGTGCCTCTTTGCTTGACATCATGGGAAAATTAAAATAAATCAGCCAAGACCTCAGAAATAAAATTGTAGACCTCCACAAGTCTGGTTCATCCTTGGGAGCAATTTCCAAACGCCTGAAGGTACCACGTTTATCTGTACAAACAATAGTACGTAAGTATAAACACCATGGGACCACGCAGCCGTCATACTGCTCAGGAAGGAGACACGTTCTGTCTCCTAGAGATGAACGTAATTTGGTGCGAAAAGTGGAAATCAATCCCAGAACAACAGCAAAGGACCTTGTGAAGATGCTGGAGGAAACGGGTACAAAAGTATCTGTATCCACAGTAAAACGAGTCCTATATCAACATAACCTGAAAGGCCGCTCAAACTTCTGACCAACTGGTATTGTGATACAGTGAATTATAAGTGAAACAATCGGTCTGTAAACAATTGTTGGAAAAATTGTGTCGTGCACAAAGTAGATGTCCTAACCGACTTGCCAAAACTATAGAAATTTGCAGAGTGGATGAAAAACGAGTTTTAATGACTCCAACCTAAGTGTATGTAAACTTCCGACTGACTTGTCTAGTTAAATAAAGGTAAAATAAAAAATACCCTAGACCCACTCCAATTCGCATACCGCCCCAACAGATCCACAGATGTCTCAATCGCACTCCACACTGCCCTTTCCCACCTGTACAGAAGGAACACCTATGTGAGAATGCTGTTCATTGACTACAGCTCAGCGTTCAACACTATAGTGCCCTCCAAGCTCATCAATAAGCTAAGGACGCTGGGACTAAACACCTCCCTCTGCAACTGGATCCTGGATTTCCTGATGGGCCGCTCCCAGGTGGTAAGGGTAGGCAACAACACGTCTGCCACGCTGATCCTCAACACTGGGGCCCCTCAGGGGTGTGCAATAATTCGCCTCCTGTACTCCCTGTTCACCCACGACTGCGTGGCCAAACACGACTCCAACACCATCATTAAGTTTCCTGACGACACAACAGTGGTAGGCCTGATCACCGACAATGATAAGACAGCCTATAGGGAGGAGGTCAGAGACCTGGCAGTGTGGTGCCAGGACAACAACCTCTCCCTCAATGTGAGCAAGACAAAGGAGCTGATCGTGGACTACAGGAAAAGGTGGGCCGAACAGGCCCCCATTAACGTTGACGGGGCTTGTAGTACTTTATTAAAGTATTTTTACTTAAGTACTTTACGCCACTGACTTTGGGTAGAAAACCAATAGCTTTTGCTCATGATAAAAATACATTGTGGTCATCCTCACAATTCAAGCCAGTCCTCCATGAAAGCAATTTAGTTTGTCCTTCTCTTAGGCTTAATCTGTGAACAAGAAACCACCCCTGGGTGTTTGGTGAACAAACAAACTATTAGTCTATAGCAGTTCTACTGGTTTCAATGTTATGGCCTCTAAGGGTTTAATGGTAAAAGTCCACAACACACACTGTATAGTGTTTTCAAATGGTTTTGGGTTGGATTTAATGGTAAATGTCACTAATCACACTACATATAGAGATGTTTTGTAATAATTGTACTGAAAAACATACGACTGCCATGCAGTGGTTTATAATTGTATTATTTTAATAGTGTTGTCACAACAGTTCAGTCACTAGCCCATTTTATTTGAATTCTTCACATCTTAATCATTGTTAAGAATAGTTTTTTTTTTGCAAATTGGCCTGAAGTATCCCTTTTCCACCTCAGTTTCTACTGTTTCACACATTTCCCTGCTGTGAACAATCCGGATCATTAGGAAAGCAAAGCAGCCCTCTTTGTCGTGTACGTTATTATATTACAACCAATGGACCCTCTTTCCAACAGTAAGCAGGGAATCACTATTTATAGGCTTCCCCTTTTTAGGCTCTTTAATTACTGTTTGTAAAAGTA
This sequence comes from Salmo salar, assembly GCF_965601325.2. NCBI lineage: Eukaryota > Metazoa > Chordata > Actinopteri > Salmoniformes > Salmonidae > Salmo > Salmo salar. The sequence goes on along the minus strand of NC_138309.1, from coordinate 57,739,916 downwards.
GAAGTGGTGTGTTATTTGGGAGGAAGGGAAGTCTTTATTGTGGGCTATCAGATTCTCCTGCTCTCAATTTGATTTAGGCCTAGCCTATCCTATATTTTGAGCTCAAGAAAACAGTTGTGAAATGTGCACAGCGTATTGCTTGTACTGTTACCTGCCACAGGGCCAAAACCGAGGAGAAGTTGAGCCTCGGGCTTCAACTCTCTTAGATGTTGCGCAAATTGACCCACTATGCTGTTTACTTTCTGCATCTACGTCATATCGCTGAGTCTACCTTTAATTTTTTGGATTTTCATCTGTTAAACTGTTTACCAATATTTTCAAGAACAGTCTACGAATTCCTCCAATTCGATCAATCCAGTCTGTACAGCCACATTGTGAAATGCTTCCCTCCCTCTCCTGGGGATAAATATGAATGGATAGCCTATAGCAGGAATAGCTTTTCCGTCCTATCAAATTAGCTTGGAGTGGAGTGACAAGGCCATTCACAGCCTGTGCTAATAGATTAAATTGACCCACTAAAACTATTTGAAAACAAGCCGTGCATCAGTTGACAATCTACACAGGTATGCAGGGCAGTGAACCGGTTTCCCACATGTAGACGTGTGTAATATGTTTGCGTAATAGACTCCTCACATTACAATGTTGAGGATATTCTGAATTAGAGCAGCTTGTTAGCCCTACAATCCATTCAAATAGCTATGCTCATTAAAAGGCCATGATCCATGTGATAACATTTGGGTCTTTCTATAAACTAAGGTACCAGATAGGATTTTCTACACTGGACAACTTTTTACAGCTGTTAAGTCGTTTATAATAATCTGCCTATGTTTTTCATGTCGTTACATTAAGGTATAAGGGGGAATCATAGCTAGTTTCAATACAATTCACCAGTCGATTTAAAAAAATGAATGTTTAACCCTTTATCGTGGTTGGTGTCTTGAAGGACTTGTCCAAATTCGTGTGACATAAAACATTACTTTACTGTGATTGCATTTATGGCAGTGTAAGTTGTCATATCATATATTAAGCATTAATCAGTTAAATTAGACATTGAACTTGGATCCTGTAAGAATCGTGGATCTAGCTGTCGGACAGTTTTTTGTATAGAGATCTCAGAAATGCAGTGTAACATTTCGTGTCTCCTTATGTTACAGGGTGAAAACAGTTTATGGGAACACAAATCCCAAATATGCAGTTTATACTGGTTATATTAGTTTATACTGGATTAAGCAAAATCAAATGTCTACATTTTTTTAGTACGATGATAATTTCTTTCAAACGGTACAAAACATACAAATGACAGCATGCAGACGACAACACAAACATCAACGATCTGCCCAGACCCACCTGCTCACACCCCCATCTCCAGCGTCTGTATCACTTTCCGACAGATTCAAACTGCACCATTTTGTTTCTGTCTATCATCCACACACTTTCAACATTTGGTTAATAAAGCATTTGACCTTTCCATTGTGTTAATGATGGAGGATTGGTTGATTTCCAGTTAAGTATTTGTTTTTTTTCAAGAGTATTCATGAGAAAAGTATCATCCAACCCATCGGGTATCTCACTGCACCCTCATCTGCCATGTCTAGAAATATGCAGACGGGCGGATTAAAAGTACATTTTTAATGAAAAGACAGCCAACTTTCTAACTCTGCCCATAACTTTTGGGCTTTATAGCATTCCCAGAAGGCTTATTGAGTCATTGTTGGTTTTACACTTAAGACTCTTGTATAATACATTCGATATATTAGTTTATACTGGATTAAGCAAACATTTTCATTAAATGTAATTTCATTAGTTATGCTCCTTCATTCCCTCCATTTTATACCAATATCAGTTATTTTTAAGTCTTGGTTCCAATAGTTTTTTCCCCCCCTAAGAGACTGTCAGACAGGCTCTGTGCAAGGTTTTCTATATATTACCTATCTTCTGAATATCCTCAAATGGAATGCTTCTTACTGAAGGAGTCACCTTACCTTGATACTTCAAATCTAAATCGATACTGTAGTTAACATGGTTCTAAAATAATTATGCATAATACTTGTTGGATGTGTATTTGGTGTCCAGCTCATTAGTTGAGCCATGATATTTTCACACATCATCTGATCCAGAAAGGAATTTTCCAAATGACAGTCAAGTGATGAACAGCTGTTGTGATAGTGCATGCATTCAACAACAGCCCAGGTCCTGGAAAAAAAGGTGTTTGAGTGGAACGTCCAGAGTATTTTGCTGTCTCATTCATTACACCGGTAAAGACCGTTGTGCCTCTATCTCTATTGAATTGATGTTGATCATCTGTTGTCTGCTTGATTTAAAGCAGGGTCTCATCAGTTTAATAGAGAAAGCATAAAGGTAATGAGTTCATACTTTTATATGTTTTTGTGCCTTGGAAGTCGACAGTGCACAATTGTGTAGGATAGACTATTGCGTGACACCAGTGGCGATTTTAGCATGTTTATCTTAGTGGGGTAAACTCGACCAACATTTTTTGTTGCATGTCAGCAAAGCCACTACACAGCTTTGTGTTATTTTATTTGGCCTATGTGGTCTAAAAAGGAAGGAAAATACAATCACGAGGATCCACTTTTATAGACAATATACTGACAAAGACAGAGCATTGCACAAAAAAAAACAACCCTCGCAATATCAACTGGAATTACATGGGTCTATTACTGAACTTTTTGTTGAAAATAAATATTTGAATGGGAAGCATGGTTACAGACCCAACAACATTATATAGTATCCCCTCCTCATGGTTACAGACCCAACAACATTATATAGTATCCCCTCCTCATGGTTACAGACCCAACAACATTATATAGTATCCCCTCCTCATGGTTACAGACCCAACAACATTATATAGTATCCCCTCCTCATGGTTACAGACCCAACAACATTATATAGTATCCCCTCATGGTTACAGACCCAACAACATTATATAGTATCCCTCCTCATGGTTACAGACCCAACAACATTATATAGTATCCCCTCATGGTTACAGACCCAACAACATTATATAGTATCCCCTCCTCGTGAAGAAAAACACATGAGCTAATTATAATACACAAAGTAAGCAAAACAATGAAATCATTCCAACATTGCCTAAAATTATGAAGATACTTTTGTATATATAGTGTATGTGGACACCCCTTCAAATGAGTGGATTAGGCTATTTCAGCCACACCCATTCCTCACAGTTGTATAACATTGAACACACAGCCATGCAATCTCCATAGACAAATATTGGCAGTAGAATGGCTTTACTGAAGAGATCATTGACTTTCAACGTGGCACTGTCGTAGGATGCCACCTTTCCAACAAGTCAGTTCGTCAAATTTCTCTCCTGCTAGAGCTGCCCCGGTCTGTTGTGCTGTTATTGTGAAGTGGAAACGTCTAGGAGCAACGAAAGCTCAGCCGCGTAGTGCCAACTTCATAGTGCCAACTGTACATTTTGGTGGAGGAGGAATAATGGTCTGGGGCAGTTTTTCATGGTTCGGGCTAGGCCCCTTAGTTCCAGTTAACGCTACAGCATACAATGACGTTCTAGACGATTCTGTGCTTACAACTTTGTGGCAACAGTTTGGGGAAGCCCGTTTCCTGTTTCAGCATGACAATGCACTTGTGCACAGAGCGAGGTCTATACAGAAATGGTTTGTCGAGATCGGTGTGGAAGAACTTGACTGGCCTACACAGAGCCCTAACCTCGACCCCATTGAACACCTTTGGGATGAATTGGAATGCCAACTGCGAGCCAGGCATAGTTGCCGAACATCAGTGCCCAACCTCACTAATGCTCTTGTGGCTGAATGGAAGCAAGTCCCTGCAGCAATGTTCCAACATCTAGTAGAAAGCCTTCCCAGAAGAGTGGAGGCTGTTATAGCAGCAAAGGGCGGACCAACTCATTAATGCCCATGATTTTGGAATGAGGTGTTCGACGAGCAGGTGTCCATACTTTTGGTCATGTAGTGTCCTAATGAGATAAACCTACAATATAAGCAATAAAACAATTGAGATGTACAAACTATGGCATAATGAGCGAGTAGCCGATTCAGCACTTTTGAAATGTACAGAGACACAATTCAGAACATGGGCCTTTGTTACAGTATTCTCCCAGTACACCAAGTCAGAACCGTAGGATAAATAACATGGTCCTATAAGCAGACAATGAAAGCTCTTACAATATTCAATGATAATATTTCTCTAAAGCAGGCTATATATAGGCTACATGTGCACCACCAAGTCAGAACAGTAGGCGAAGTTATGAGGGGGAGAGGGACCAAATTCTTAAGGTGAGACACATGGACTACTAACAGCTTACTACACAACATACACTTAGTATTACTTTTTAGCTACAGTATACATATCTCCCTGGCATAGTACATCATTTATGCAGCAGTAAACAAGACATGATCTCACTTGAACGTGGTGCGGTGGTCCTTATGGGCGAACTTTCATCAAACTTTGTCATCAAAGTCTGGCAGTCTCTGGATTTATGGTGCTTTCAAGACGTCAATGATCTTCAGGTCGGAGCTCTAGAAAGAGGCCACAGTTCCCGTCTTGGAATTGCGAGCTGGATGACCGTTCAAAACATATTTTCCCAGTCCAAGCTATTTTTCCCCCCGAATTCACAGTTGTTTTGAACGCGGCAGAACTCATGCTGGATTGACAGCATGGCCAATGTATTCAACATATTCTTCCCCATAGTGTTGTGTGTGAATGTTTATCCTTTTAAGCTTGTAAAAGAGACCCTGACAGATGTTTTAAATCTTTAAACCCAGACTTGGACCGCACACCCTCTCCACCAAATAGCAGGCAGGGGAAGCAAAATAGTGATTGCTTTGCGACACTTGCAGTTAGCCATTGACTCCTTCCAAACGACTCATTGTTGAATTTGCGATTTCCGAGTTGTGTAATGTTTATGTCCAATGGCTGATGAGCACCGATACGTTTTATCTATAGTTTCTCTTCATATGACAAGGATTGAAAAGGATTTGTCAGTAGATTTTTTTTTACTTGATTCATGATGATAACTGCTAGCTTGATAGCTAAGATTGTGAAAGTGTGATGTTGACGTGATCACTCCAGTCAAAGCTACAGGAGATATAACGTGATTTGTCCAATGACCTTGAGCCTTCTTGGAAGGGCACTTCTAATGTAAATCTATGGCAGCACCTAAGGGGGTTTGAACTGCATAGCTCTCCCTGTAGATTCGCCGGTGACCTAATGTCACCATGAGTGACAACTCTGAGACAATCTAGTTTACCCTCTGTATTTTCGCTGACTGCCCCTCCACTACAGAAAGCACTGAGCTAGGCTAAAACAGCCGCATTTGGAGCCGCTTTTCTTATCTTTATTAACTTAAGGAAAATGTTTTAGTTTTTTTCATTGTTTGCAAACTGATATGTGACATGAATTAATGCCAAAATAACATGCTCTGAATGACAGTGCGCAACACCCAACGCTATTCCTATTCATTATTCTGTATATAATGACAACAAATTACATAGCCCAGTGGGCTTAATCACAACATGATCTGGTAATGAAATAACATGACAAATACATTTTGTTTTCAATGTTAGCCCTGCAGTTTTAAACAGTACAAGGGTCTTGAAGTAGCCTACTTCAACTTGAATTTGGAGTACTGGAATATCCTAGTTTGAAAATCAGAAATTTCCTCAATTTGGTGCATGAAAAGTTATTGTAATTATTGTAGCCAGTTTATAAGTTCTCCTGCTCCCTTTATAATTATCCGTTATTTCATTTTTGATCATTTTTTTGTGAGATATGTGGCCACTTTCGTTTGTTTCCCACCGCTTCAATTGAAGGGTGTTGCGGTAAAACCACGTGCGGTTCTTAGACGCGGACGTCGACATCTGATGTTGGCTTGGACTTGGCTTTCCATACAAATCCTCCCAGTAAAAAAAGGAACCTGGTTTTTGGGAACTTTCTCAGGATAAAAACAGCGATAGTGAGATGAATTCAATCGCTACTCATGGATTTATTATGAGTGCCTGTGTCGACCACACAGGCTACAGATAAATTGTCATGCATGCATCCAATCTATATAGTCAGGCAATGTCCACATTATTCAATAAAAAAAAAAGTAATAATAATTTCAATATTAATGCATTCGAAGGGTGTAAAAAATGCTTTATTCTTAGTGATAATGGCCTACTTTTAAAAAAAAAACTTTTTGCATGCATTTTTGGGAGGAGGGAGGGTTCTATATTAGGCCCTGTATGTAGAATTATATACATTATACAATTGTATAACATTGAGGTCCTTGAAAATTACAATTCAGCGTTCGAAAAAGTCCCTGAAAGTCCTTGAATTTGACTTGCCGATGTCTACCCTGCTCAAAGGATCTATAGTTCTAGGCCTATGTTGTTGTATAGGTGGCGTTATGGGCCAATTTGCATATATTGACTTTTTCCTCTAAGTAAACACTTGGAACTGCATGAAAATCCTTTTTATTTTTTGTTTCAAACATTTTGAAATGTTGCTCCCAATGTCACACATTGGCCCCATTCTTTATAGAAAGACCCGTTTACATCAGTACAGATGATAGGCTGTGATCTTGTAAGGATTCACAGCCAAGGGAAGAGGTCTTCTCATTACAGCATATACATGTGTGTCATTGGGTCATGTGTCCCTTTGTGAAGGTTATTGAGCCTCCTTTTCTTCTCATTTCCAGACTCTGCAAGCTGGGCGATGTCCAACAGATGAACTGTCACTGACCAACTGCGCAGTCGTGAGTGAGAAGGAGTCACAGTTTGAACAGTAAGGTTTTAGTGTGTGTGTGTATGTGTGTGTGGGTTTTGATCCCCAGCCCTGAAGTGCCTCTGTTAAATCAAAGGCCAGTGTGTGGGTAGTGGCAGGTCACATCACTGGGGCTCAGCTCTCTAGCCACGGTGCCAAAAAAGCCTCAGGGCCATCATACTCTCTATGACTGCTCTGATTTCCTTTTCTATCATGTCACTAAATAATGCCGCCCTCGTCTCGGTCTTCTCATTTCTGGCCTCGAACATGTCCCTCTGGGGCAGGCGTGGGACTCAACAAAGCTCTCTCACCTGGTGAAATAAGTAACCCATCCTGTTTTCAGCATTTTACTTTCCCTGTATGATCAAAACTTGTTTTCTCTTGTCTCTCTGCAGCAGACGTATAGTCAGCAATGTGTTTGGAACTTGAAATTGAAATAAAATTGCAGTATCCAATCGCTATACATATCGTATCGTTAGGTCCCTGGCAATTCCCAGCACTAGTTCACTCCAGGGTTCTGATGTCTGTTAGGCCTGTATACTGTATTATAGCCAAGCTAAATATGTACACTACCGTTCAAAAGTTTGGGACGGTAGTATATATAAAACTTTTGAACGGTAGTATATGTCTTTAACACTCAGAACAACATGA